>NC_073306.1:115122371-115392371 GCF_027595985.1 Sorex araneus | reverse complement strand
GCCAGGATTGACCCCGAGTCGGCTGTGCAGAAGGCAAGTGCCCCGTCCACTCTACTATAGCTGTGGCCTACAGCAATATTTATTTTTTGGAGAAATTTCCTGTTTTCCATAGAGGTGGAACCAGATGACATTCCCACCAACAATTTCCTTTTACACCACATCCCCACCAACACTGCTCAGTTTCAATTTTTTGTGTAGTCTATTCCCACAGGGGTGAATTGTCTTACTGTTGTTTTGATTTGCATGTTCCTGATAATAAGTGATGAAGAGTACTTTTTTCAGTGCCTTCTGACTTTTTTTTTTTTTTTTTTGCTTTTTTGGGTCACACCTGGCAATGCACAGGGCTTCTTCCTGGCTCTGCACTCAGGAATTACTCCTGGCGGTGCTCAGGGGACCATATGGGATGCTGGGAATCGAACCCTGGTCGGCCGCGTGCAAGGCAAACGCCCCACCCGTTGTGTTAGCACTCCAGCCCTGCCTTCTGACTTTTTAAAAAAAATTTTTTTATTAGTGAATCACCATGAGGTACAGTTACAAACTTATGAACTTTTGTGTTCGCATTTCAGTCATACAATGATCGTTTACCCATCCCTCCACCAGTGCCCATTCTTCTCCACCAATGGTTCCGCATTCCTCCCCCCCCACCCCCCCCCCCCCCACACACACCCTGCTTCTGTGGCAGGGCATTCCCTTTTGTTCTCTCTCCTGTTGGGTGTTGTAGTTTGCAATAGAGGTATTGAGCAGCCATCGTGTTTGGTCTATAGTCTACTTTCGGCACACATCTCTCAACCCAAATGGGGCCTCCCAACATCCTTTACTTGGTGTTCCCTTCGCCTTCTGACTTTTTTCTGTGTCTTATGTTCTTTTCGGGGGAGTATGTGTTCATTTCCTCTCCCAATTTCCTGATGGGGTTATTGTTTTGTTATTGTTGAATTTTGGGAGTGTTTTATGTATTTTGGAGATTAATTCTTTTATCTGACTGTGGTATTCAAATCTCTCCCATTCAGCAGGGTGCCTTTTTATGTTAGCCCAAATTTTTTTTGCCATTTTTAAAAAATTTGATGTCATCCCATTGTTTATTTTTGACTTATTTGCCAATGGAATCGAATCATTAAAGATATCTTTGAGGTCCGGATTCTGGAGAGTTCTCCCTATTTTTTTCCTCTATGCATTTTATGAATTCTGTTCTAATTTTGAGGTGTTTTTTTACCCCACATCCAGTATTTACTCCTGACTGTGTTCTCAGGGATGCCTCCTGGGGGCCTTAGAGAAGCAGATACAGTGCCAGGGATTGAACCCAGACTGGCTGTGTGCAAGGCAAGTGCCTTACCCGCTATGCTGTCTTTCCAGCCCCAAATCTTTAGGGTTTTTTTTTTTTTTTTTTGCTTTTTGGGTCACACCCGGCGAAGCACAGGGGTCACTCCTGGCTCTGAACTCAGGAATTACCCCTGGTGGTGCTCAGGGGACCATATGGGATGCTGGGAATCGAACCCGGGTTGGCCGAGTGCAAGGCAAACGCCCTACCCACTGTACTATTGCTCCAGCCCCAAGCCCCAAATCTTTAGGTCTTTAATTCGTTTTTAGGTTGTATTTTGACTGATTATGGGGAGCTGTGAGATAGCTCAAAGAGCTGGAGTGCCTGCCTGTGTGTCCGAGACCCTGTGCTCAATCCTCAGTAATCACTCACCCCTCTGCCCTCCCCCTGGCCCCCGCGGCATCTTTGAATGTAGTCCTGGTGACCCTCAGCACCGCTGGGCCCCAGTGGCATCACGTTAGCAAACCCAAGCATTGAACTATCCATCCCAATTGGCCTCTGCCCCCTGAGCAATGTTTGAAGGCTCCTATCCCGTATTATTCTGGCTATTAATTTAATTTTTTGGATAATGATCTGTTTCTCCACTGACTTATAAGATCTTAGAAGATAGAGAAAGGACAGTAGGGCTAGGTCAGTCTGATGGCCACTGAATCACCAGCATTTCGGACAGGGTGGGACATGAAACGTTCAGGAATAGGTGTATGAGCCAACCTCGCACAGGCCCAGCTTTCTAGAACAACTCGGAAGACACCCTCTGCCTTTGCCTCCTGCAAGCGCAGGACCTTCGCACCTGAGTCGAGTGTCCCGATGAAGGAAAAGCCTGTGTCGCTGTCTGAGGGTTGAACAAGATCCCCGAAATCCCTGGTGTGTTTTGCAGGCTCTGAGACACAGGTGACCTGGTCCCCAGGGATTTGGAACCAGGAAAACAAACCTTCTCCAACCACCTGCCACCCAGCCCCCTGTCAAGGAGTTATTTTTGGATTCTGGTAAAGACAGACAGGTAGACCAGACAGGGCTTCCCGAGGAAGGTGTGGATGCCCTTGGGGCTGCCTAGGGAAGCTTCAGCTCACAGGCGCCTGCCCCTGGGCCAGCCAGCATAGCGGCCACTGTTTCCTGTATCACTAGGATGAGCCACAGACGGGTTGAAGAAGTTCGCGCGTAGGGGAGCAGTGCTAGGGTTTTGGTGACTTTTCTTTTTTCTTCTTCCTGGTTTTGGGGCTACACTCAGCTGTGCTCAGGAGCTACTTCCCAGTTGGGTGCTGTTGGGGATCATTCGTGATTGGGGATCAGCACCTCAGGAGAACCAAGCAGGTCCCAGGATGCAATCTTGGCCTCCTGCATGCAAGCACCGCCCATCCCCGTTGAGCCCTCCTGGGAAAGCTGACTTTTGTGTTTTGGTTGTGTTTATTTCTTACTGGCTGTGGCCCGTACCCAGTGGTGTTTAGGGCTTACCCCTGGCTCTGGGCTCAGGGATCACTCCTGGAGGCACTGGGGGACCATCTGCTGTGCCCAGGGTCTAACCAAAGGTCAGCTTCCTGCTTGGCAAGCGTTTAAACGCGTGTGCTATCTCTCCTGCCCTAAAACAGAGTTTTAAATGTTTTCCGGAGGAAGCCGGGTGGGGGCTCGGAGCAGGGGCAGCGGGGCACTCGGGCAGGGGCATCTGGGGGCTTGGCTGGCCGCTACTCTGCCCTGCTCTTGCGGCCCCACTTGGGTACCCCACACCCCGGCATTCTGAGCTCCGAACAGTTCCTAAGTCTGAGGTCTCTTGCGCCGCTCTGGCTCTGCTCAGCCTCAGGCAAAGCCCAGTCTAGAACCCGGAGAACCCCGTCCAGAACCGAGGGGACCCCATCTAGAACCGCGACACCCCCACCTAAAACCGGGGGAACCCCATCCTGTCCAGGGTCTTTAAGGGCAGCAGCGTGGGAAGCGCCCGACGGGGGAGGAAGTTCGGGGAAGGACGCGGGGTCTTCCGGTCCTGCCCGCTCTGCCCAGCAGGCAGGCTGGGCTTCCCACCTCCCCGACCCCCTGCGCGCCCCCATGTGCGGCGGGGCGGGGCGGGCGGGGCGGGGCGCCCGCGCTGACCCGGCGGGCGGGGCGGGGATGGTGCAATCCGGGCCGAGGGCACCGGCCGCCGCACGCTGGGTTTACATCACCCGGCCCGCCGCGCACACACGGTCCGCACGCGCCGGCCCGCCGCGGGGCCCCGACCCGCCAGCTGCCCCGCGACACCCGGCACGGCCCCCGGAGCGGGGCGCAGGGCAAGGTAGGGCGGGATGGGGGTCCCAGCGGGGACGGCGGCCGGGGACGGAGGGGCAGCGGGGGGGAGGGGGGGACGGCCGGTGGGTTGCCTCTGTGTGTGTGTGTGTGTGTGTCTGTGTGTGTGTGTGTGTGTGTGAGAGAGAGAGAGAGAGAGAGAGAGAGAGAGAGAGAGAGAGAGAGAGAGAGAGAGACAGACAGACAGACAGACAGACAGAAGACAGAGTCTCTCTCTCAGTCCCCCTACCAGTCTCTGTCTTTTCTGTCTCCCTCTTGCCGGCTCACTTTCTCCTAGTCTCCTCTCTCTCTCCACATCTTTCTGTCTTTCTCTCACTCATACACACACAGACACAAATCACACACCCACATATATAGACACATAGACACACACGGTCATACGCTCACTCATACACACAGAGACACACAGGCACACTTACTCGCTTACACTTGCTCAGACTCACACAGAGACACGCACTCACTCACAAATACACCCGCTCACACACACAGAGATACTTAATCACACAGGCACACACACTCGCTCACATACACACACACACACACACACTCACTCCCTCACACACAGAGAGACATATCATCACACAGGCATACACACACTCACACACTGATAGGCATACACACTCACTTACACACACATACACATACAGAGACACAGACAAAGGCCCACACACCCATTCACTCACACACACTTGCTCAAACTCACACACAGACACGTAGACAGGCACACCCTCACACAGAGACACATGGACACAAACGCAAACTCACACACACACACACACACACACACACACACACACCCCTCTTAACAAGCCCCCACACCAAGTTGGGTAGGGACCCTCTTGGGTTGAGTATTCCTGATGGGGTTAGGGGACACAACCCGGCAGGCCCCCAGGGCATGGCAGCTGTGCCCCCGGCCAGGGGGAACAGGGGCCTATGAGAGGTTGTTGCGGTGAAGAGGCTGTGTGGGTGTGTGCGAGGCCCTTAGAGAGTCTGGGGGGCTGTGTATGTGTGGGGGTGTCTCGGGATGTCTCTGAGCTGTGAGGGGGACGGGGTAGCTGGAGTGCAGGAAGCAGGACGGGCAGGCTGGGGTGTTGGGGTGCGGCTACCCATGGTGGGGTGCCTGTGTTGTTCCCTCCGAGAATGTGTGTTGATCCTGCAGACCCCGAGGTTGGGGTGCCAGGACCCAGATGCTCCCCTCTCCCTGCCTGGGGCTCGGCCCGCTTCCCTCTACCTTCCTGCCTTTCCTGTAGCCTCCCCTGGGTTCAGCTGCGCTGTCGCCCGGAGGGGCCCTGCTGCGGGCACCGGGAGTCGGGGTCCCACTGTGGGGTTTCCTTGCCTCGCCGCTGGGGCGTGTATGGGGCTCCAGTGGGAGGCGGGGGGCTACACTGAAGGTGTCGGCGCTGGTCGTCTCCCTGTTTCCATGCTTGGCTTGGGAAAAGTGTTTTTCAATAGGGGCTGTACCCAGCAGTGCTCCGGGGGCTCCGTGCTCTGAGGTCTGGGGTTCAGCCCAGAGCCTGGCACATCTTGGCATGTTCTCTGCCATCGACCTCTCTCCTGGGCCCACAATATACATTTTTGGGGGGCTGGGGGGAGTGTTCCAAGAAGTGCTGCGGACTGGAGGGGGAGTACCCTATGCAGTACTCAAGGCTCTCCAGACCCGGGGTGCTGGGGACCACCAGCTCTGCCCATACAGTGCCGGGAGGGAACTCTGGACGCGCATATACGCAAGGCAGGCTCCTTTGAGCTGTCTCCTGGCCCCGGGTGGGTTTTTTTGCTTTTTGGCTTGTTTGGGGACCACAACTGGCAGTCCCAAAACTGGTTCAGGATTTCTTCCTAGTTCTGTGGTCAGCAGGCCAGAGATGGTGCTGGGGATCAGAGAGGGTCAGCCACAATCAAGGCAAGTGCCTTACCCCGGGCCCATCTCTCTGAAGTGTGTTGTTGAGGGGAGTGTGAACACCTGTCTGCCCTGAGTGGTGTGAGTGTGTGTTAAGTGTGACTTGATTGCTCCTGGGTGTCAGGGAACAGCAACAGGTAAGACTTAGGGGCTGGAGGAGGTCACGTGGCCGACCTCAGTTCGGACCTCCGGTACCACACATATCGGTTCCCCCCGACAGCACCAGGAATGGTCCCTGAGCACACAGAGAAAGCTCTGAGCCTCCAAACCAATCAGTCAATCCATCAATCAAGCCATAGAGAGAGAAAGAGCGAGTGAGCTCGGTAGCGTCCACCCTCTCGTGCCTTGGAGCTTCCAGTCCTGCTGGTGGCGGTAGCCTTGGCTCACATAGACTCAGTGACCTGCCTGTCCGTGGAGCGGCACCGGGGCACAGAGCGCTGATGTGGCTGCAGGGGCGACCCTCCAGGGAGTCTGATGCTTGGCTAGACACCGAGCATAGGGGCATTGCAGAGCAGCCTGTGTCTCCAGCTCTGTCACCCCGGCCTGTCCCTGGGGAGACCTTGCCCAAATTCACCAGGGTTGTTCTAGAGTGTCTTCAGCAAAGAATAATGATGAGTCTAGAACCGGCCACCCAACAACAGCCCTGACCCCTTCTAGACAGCTCCCTTGCAACAAACCCTAACTTATGGGTGTTTCCATGGTCTCATTCCAAAACTCCTGGGGGGAATGGCATCCTGTCCCCACTTTACAGGGAAGGGAACTGAGGCTTGGGAAGCTGGAAGAACTTGCCGAGGGCTCACCCCGCAAGTGTCCTCACCAGGTATAGAAGCCACGACCTGGGGACCTGGGGTTAAGACTCACACATGAGTCCTAGTTCGGTTCCTGGCACTGCATGGTCCCCTGACTACCAGTGGGAGTGACCCCCTGAGCACCAGGCTGGAAGCAGCCCTGGAGCACTTGCCGGGACTTTCTTTCCAACCCCTGCCGGGTTCCAGGAGGGGATCATGGCCCCTCATTGGGCAGAGCCAGAGTCCCGAGCATACCCCGGCATGAACCAAAAAACAGCAAAAGCCTGTCTCCTCAGTGGTCTCAGACCTAGGCTCTTGGTCTCTCCCCTCGAGGCTGAGGGGCGGGGCCCTGGGGTCGAGAGACCCTCCCTCCCCTGACAGGCCTCCGCCCTCCTCTCCTCCACCCACCCCACACACACAGAAGCGCAGATGTGAGTCCTTCCCAGCAGAGTGAAGGGGGGAGGCGGACCTTGAAAGATGCTCCTCCCCGCCTCCCTGTTTTGGGGGACACACTCTCTAAGCTACCTGTGATTCTGGTAGCTTCTGGGCCACTGGCAGTAGCCCATAGAGTTGACATTTGAAAAACAAAACCAAAAAGACTCCCCACTGTTTTTCTGGTGAGGGTTTTGGGTCACACACAGGGGCAGCGCTCAGGGTGTCCTTGCTTTGTGCTCAGAGATCACTCCTGGCGGATGGCTAGAGGGACCATATTGGGTGCGGGGACTTGAACCCGAGTCTGTCGTGAACAAGACAAGTACTCTTACCGACCTACCTACTGTCCTCTCTCTCTCTAGCGTCTAAGTCACTACTTAAAAAAATACCTGAGCATGGGGCTGGAGCGATAGCACAGCAGGTAGGGCGTTTGCCTGCACGCGGCCGACCCGGGTTCGATTCCCAGCATCCCATAGGGTCCCCTGAGCACCGCCAGGAGTAATTCCTGAGTGCAGAGCCAGGAGTAACCCCTGTGCATGGCTGGGTGTGACCCAAAAAGCAAAACAAACAAACAAAAAAACCACTTGAGCAATTCATAAAAGTAGACTTTCATTTTAAAACACTGAAACGGAAAGTTCCCTGCCTCGCTCCCCAACCCCTCTCCTCCCAGAGGCCTCCCAGAAGGCCAGGAGCCCCACTGCTCCCTTGGCTCTGGCTCCAAGCATTTTCACGGTGCACATGTGCTTGGCTCCAGCGTTGTGTGCTCTGGGAATCCTTCTGAGCGTGAGACTGTCCTGGAGGGCTTGTCCACTTGGCCTTGTATCACCCCAGAACAGTCGGTAGGGTGTCTGCGGGACACCCCTCACTCAGCCACCACCCTGCCCTCTCTCCCGTCTCCTCCCTCCCTCCCATGGCCCAGTGACCGCCTCAGCAGACAGTGTGGTTCCCTTCTCCTCTGCTGTCTCCCCCTCCCCTATCTCTCCCTTTCCCCCTCCCCCATCTTCACCCAACTTTTTTTTTTTCACTCAGCAGTTCCCTCTGGAAATTTTCCCAATGAATGCATTTTTTTTTTCAAAATCCTTTACACATATTTAAAAAAATGTCTTTCTGTGGGGACCACCCCTGGCAGTGCTAGGAGGGCTTCTGGTGGGCCCCTTGCAGGGCTCCCGAGCTCTGCAGTTCCTGTGATGGAGCCCACGCTGCACACATGTAACGTGTGTGCTCTACCCCTTGAGCCACGTCCCCGGCTTCTTTCTTCAGTCTTTTGAATGGCTAGGAATTTCCCCAGGTGTGGGTAAAGAATAGTTTTGAACCTCTTTTCTTTTTCTTTCTGTTTTCTTTGGCGGGGGCGGGGGGCACATTTTGCCGTGCTCATGACTTACTCCTGGCTTTGTGTTCAGGGACCCTCTGTGGTGCAGGGATTCGAACCCAGCTCGGCCATGTGCAAGGTCCAATCTCTCTGACTCCTGGTATATGATTTCGTGATAACTTTTCTGCCCTCACAATGGACTAGATGATCAGAGTGAGGCACTGTGTGGATATACTCGTGTCCCTGGCACCTGCTGAGGGCCGGGCACAGGACATCCGCTGGGCCCGTTAGCACTGCCTGAATGAATGAATGAGACAAGCATCTCTCTTGTGTCTGTGCCAGATTCAGGGATTAGGAAACAGTTGGATTTTCTTTATCATGATTTTTTCTTTTTCAGAAACAAGCTGTATTTTCAAAATAGGGACTTGCTTTAAATGTAAAATTCTGATTAGAAAATATTCACCTGGTGGGGGCTGGAGTGATAGCACAGCGGGTAGGGCATTTGCCTTGCATGCGGCCGATCTGGGTTCGATTCCCAGCATCCCATATGGTCCCCTGAGCACTGCCAGGGGTAATTCCTGAGTGCAGAGCCAGGAATAACCCCTGTGCATCACCAGGTGTGATCCAAAAAGCAAAAAAGAAAAAAAAGAAAATATTTACCTGGTTCAAGATGAAAAGACCTGCTTTTGTTTTTGCTTTTGGGTTACACCTGGCGATGCTCAAGGCTTACTCCTGGCTCTGAACTCAGGAATTACTCCTGGTAGTGCTCTGGGGATCATATGGGGCGCTGGGGATCGAACCCAGGTTAGTCCCATGCAAATGCTCTACCCACTGTACTATCTTGCTGGCCCTGAAAAGACTTTAAAAGTTACCTTCCGGGGCTGGAGTGATAGCACAGCGGGTAGGGCGTTTGCCTTGCACGAGGCAGACCCAGGTTCGAATCCCAGCATCCCATATGGTCCCCCAAGCACTGCCAGGAGTAATTCCTGAGTGCATGAGCCAGGAGTAACCCCTGTGCATCGCCAGGTGTGACCCAAAAACCAAAAAAAAAGAAAAGTCACCTTCCAACCTGATTCTGTATTCTTCCAGATAATTTATGCATATACATTCATCATTACGTACATACATATAAACACACTTTGGGTGGGGGGTTGGGTCACATTGTGGTCCTCAGGCATTACTTCTAGTTCGATGGTTAGGGGTCATTCCTGGTGGTGCTTTAGAAACCTGAATCAAATCTTGAATCAAACTAGAATCAAACTTGGGGAGCCCCAAGCGATAGTAGAGTGGGGAGGGTGTTTGCCTTGCATAGCGGCCGACCCGGGTTTGATCCCCGGCATCCCCTATGGTCCCCTAAGCACCGCCCGGAGTGATTCCTGAGTGTAGAGCCAGAAGTAAGCCCTGAGCATCTCTGGGTGTGGCTGAAAAAGTCAAAAAACCAAAAAAAAGAAAAATCAAATCTGGACTTCCCGCGTGAAAAGCAAGCAGTTCAGCCCTTTGACAGTTTCCCACTCATGCTTCTTTTTTCTTTTTTGGCTCTAGGGTCATGCCCAGTGGTGCTCAGGCTTCCTCCTGGCTTAGTGCTCAGGGATCACTCTTGGCAGGGCTTGGGGGGGACCCTATGTGGTACATCGGATAGACTCAAATGCAAATGCCTGTCCCTCTGTACTCGCTCCCTCTAGCCCAGCACTTAAAAAGTGTATTATTTTCAACTTTGAGCCATGCCTGGCAGAGTACTCTTCCTGACTCGGTACACAGGGGTCACTTCTGGTGGTGCTTAGAGGACCATATAGTGCCGGGGATCTTCCCGGGGAACCTGCATGCAAAATGCGCGTCAGCCCACTGAACCATCTCCTTGCCTCTCTGTATGTACATTTTCATGTATATATTTGACGCAGTAGCTTTACATCTACATAATTCTGTGTTTTGCTTTTTTTTCTGCTTAATCCATCAGTCCACAGTAGCATTTAGAATCCTTCCTGGTGTTTTCTTAAAGCTGTGATATTCTGTTATGTAACTCTAGTGTTGTTTTTTTTTGGGGGGGGGAGTCACATCCAGCGATGCTCAGGGGTTACTCTTGGCTCTGCACTCAGGAATTACTCCCGGCGGTGCTCGGGTGACCATATGGGATGCTGGGGATCGAACCTGGGTCGGCTGTGTGCAAGGCAAACGCCCTACCCGCTGTGCTATCACTCTAGCCCCCCCTTTTTTTTGCATTAAAAAAAATTTTTTTTTATTAGTGAATCACTGTGAGGTACGAACCAACCCCTTAATGCTGGACATGGGAGAAGTTTCCTGTCTTTTCCTGTCAGACGCAAGGCTGTGATGAGTAACCGTTCATTTATTTAGTTTCCTTGTGGTCATTTTCATTGGAGGATAAATTCCAAAAAGTGAAACATCAAAGGTTTGCACCTTTATCACTTTATTTTATTGGAGTTTTGGGCCATACCCAGTGGTGCTCAGAGCTTACTCCTGACTCTGCATTCAGTGATCACTCCTGGTGGGCTCAGGGGACCATATGGGATGGCAGGGATTGAACCTGGGTCAGATGCATGCAAGGCAAGCGCCCTCACTGCTGTACTATCGCTTCGGCCCCACTTAATTTTATTTTTAATTAACTAGGTTTTGTTGTCATACCTAGCAGTGTTCAAGGGCTGCTCCCAGCTTGGTGTTCGGGGGGCTCTCTCTGTGCTCGGGGAGCCATGTGATGTGGACTGAAGCCAGGCTTCCCCCTTTTAGAGCACACTCTGCCATGGTTGAGCTCTTCCTGGCCCCACCTTTGAGATTTTTATTTTGTTTTTGTTGTTGTTGTTGCTATTGGGCCCTGGCAGTGCTCAGGGCTTACCCCTGGCTCTGTGTTCAGGAACCACTCCTGGAGGTGCTCGGGGGACTGAATGGGAGGCCAGGATCAAAGCCAAGTCAGCCCTATTCAAGGCCAACATCCTCCCTGCTGCACGATCACTCCAATCTCAACACTTTAAAAAAAAATTTTGGCTGTAGGGCCATACCCGGTGATGCTCAGGGGTTACTCCTGGCTCTGTGCTCAGGAATTACTTCTGACAGTGCTCGGGACACCATATGGGATGCTGGGGATTGAACCCAGGTTGGCCACGTGCAAGGCAAACACCCTACCCACTGTACAATACAGCCCCTCAACACCTTTTTGATTTTAATACACACCTTGAATCACCCTCTGGGAAGGCTGTCTGCATGCCTTTCAGACGGCAGGGGAAGGAGGGGCCCTCAGTGTTCTTATGGAAGCGCTTTCTTCCCCCCATCTTTTTTTTTTTTTTTTTTTGCTTTTTTGGGTCACACCTGGCGATGCACAGGGGTTACTCCTGGCTCTGCACTCAGGAATTACTCCTGGCGGTGCTCAGGGGACCATATGGGATGCTGGGAATCGAACCCGGGTCGGCTGCGTGCAAGGCAAATGCCCTACCCATTGTGCTATGGCTCCAGCCCCACCTTTTATTTTTTTAATGTAGGAGTACTGCTATTTATTCAGCCATTGATTAAGCTGATTGAATTCAGCATGAATTCCATATTACTTTTTTTTAAAAAAAATTTTAAATTGGGTATCTATGAGATAGACCATTTCAAAGCTGTTTATAATTGGGTTTAGGTCATAAAATGATCCAGCACCCATCTCTCCACCAAGTGTACATTTCCCACCACCAATGTCCCCCGTTTCCCCACCACCATCTCCCAGTCCCCCAGTCCCACAGCCCCACCCCTAGCCTCTCTCTATGGGAGGTACTTTCCTTCTTGCTCTCTCTCTCCTTTTCCTTTTCTGCATTACGGTTTGCAATACAGGTGCTAAGGTATTTGTTCAGGGCATTCAGTATTTTTATCGGGACAGTAAGGCTGGAGAAGCTTTTCAACTGGGTGGCCGCTGTGGGGTATGGATGTGACTGCTGAGGTCTCTGGAAGTATGAGGGGGTGGGGGGAGGTGGCCCATTCCGACCCCGAGAAAGCCTGGAGATTTCAGTCACAAAACCTGCAACCAGAATTTTCTCCCCTTCTTTCTAGATGCGAGCCACCCCTGCAGCTTCTCCTGTGGGCGCCCCCTCCAGGAAGAAGCGGTTGGAGCTGGACGATGACCTTGACACAGAATGTCCCAGCCGGAAACAAGCTCGAAGTGGGTCCCAGCGCAGGCCGCCTGCCTGCCTGCTGCCCCTCAGCGCGGCCCCTGCTCCAGTGCATGCCCCAGCAGTGACCGCTGCCTCCCAGCTTGGGCCCTATGTCCTCCTGGAGCCTGAGGACGGTGGCCGGGCCTTCCGCGCCCTGCACTGCCCCACAGGCACAGAGTACACCTGTAAGGTACGTCCACAGGGTGTCGTCCTGCCCATCAGGAGCCCCGGGGGTGAGGGCGTAGGGGTCCTCCTCTGAAATGAGTTCTGTGTGTGTTGGGGAAAGGGAGGCGGGAATCACAGCTCAGGGCCTCTTGGGAAAAGTGCTGGGAGAAGAGGCTGGTGCCACGGGCTCACAGGGAGAAGCCTCTCATGCAGCCGAGGGGACAGGCTGAGCAGGGGTTAGCCAGGAGGAAGCCGGAGAAGGGAGTTCCAGGCAGGGAAGGAGCTGGCGCAGAGGCTGAGAGGGAGAGTCTGGCGCTGCAGAGAAGGAAAAGGACTCAGCAGGGTGGGAGAGATAGCACAGAGGGTAGGGCGCTTGCAGAAATAAGCAAAGGACTTGATAAGGTTGGAGAGATAGCGGGTAGGGCGCTTGCAGAAACAGGAAAAGGACTCGAGGGGCCAGAGAGATAGCCCAGCGGGGTAGGAGCTCAGGAAAGAAGGCAAGGACTTGTCGGGGCTGGAGAGATAGCACATCAGGTAAGGCACTTGCAAAAACAAGAGAAAGACTTGCCTACGGTTGGAGGGCACGGAGGGTGCAACAGGAAGAAAGCAGGGACAGGGCTGGCAGGGGGCCTGCATAGAGCTTTGGAGAGAGCCTTAGAGGGTATTTGCACAAGGGGACGGTGAGAAGTGGTGGGCTTCACGACTGCTAGGGTCCTGGAGGTCACTGGGTCTAGTCTGTGACTGTTTTATTGAGAGGAAGACAGGTTCCGTCTAGAGCGTTGAAGGGTTATGCACAGAACCACGCAGCATCCGGCTGGCTCTAGGACAAGGCCCTGCATTCCAGGCAGGGACTGGGAAAAGACTTGAGTCAGGTCCACCTAGGACATTGGCGTGTCCCAGGCGTAGAGGACAGGGCTGATGGGTAGAGTAATAGCACCGTGGGCAGGGCATTTGCCTTGCATACAACTGACCTGGGTTCAATCCTGGCATGACATATGGTCCCGCGAGCATTGCCAAAAGTGATCTGTCGGTGCCAGATGTAGTCTAACCACCACCCCCCACCACAAAAAATAAAAAATAAAAAAAAAAGGAAGGAAGGGAAGAAGGAAGGAAAACGGATCAGATGAGAAGAAAAAGTATAACAATGGGTGTTTCCTGAGTATCAGGTACTGTGGTGATTGCTTCCTGTGCATACTTTTTTTCTAATTTCACATAGTCAATCAAGTACTATTGAGCCCATTTTACAGATGAGACATGGAGGTTCAGAAGGATGCAATTACTTGTCTGTCGCAGAGCCAGGGAGTGTCCTGCTGACCTGAGCCTGAGCCCTGGCTGAGTGCTGCATGCTGGGGGAGGGAGTCCAGACACTTACAGGGAAGGTTTGCTCCTGGTTCGCAAAAGGAAGGAAAATGGGGGAGACTCAGGTAGAAAGGGAGAGTAGAGGGGGCCCTTGTTGCTTTTGGCATGTGTGATTGTGTGAGAATGTGTGTGAATGTGTGAATGTGTTTGTGAGTGTGTGTGTGAGACAGTATGAATGTCTGGGTTGTGTGTGAGAGTAAGTTGTTGTGTGTCTGTGTTCTGTGTATTTGTGCATGTGTATGTCTGTGCGTGAGTGTGCATGTTTGAGCACGAGTGTTTTGTGTATGTGAGTGTATGAAAGTGTGTCTTTTGTGTATGTGTCTGTGTTGTATTTGTGCTTAAGTGTGTATGAATGTGTGTGAGTGTACATCGCATATGAATGTGTATCTGTTTTGGATATGCATGTGTAAATGAGTGTCTGAGTGCCTATGTTTTGTATGTTTGTGAGTACACCTGTATGTTTTGTGTATTTGTGTATGAGTATTTGTGCATGAGTGTGTGCATGTGTGAATGTGTTTGTGTGTATATGAGTGTGTGGATATATGAATATGTGTTTATTTTGGGGTGTGTTTGTGTGTGCATGAGTGCACATGTGTATGAGTGTCTGTATTTTTGTGTGCGTGTGTGAACATGATTGTCTGTATGAGTGTGTGCACGAATGTTCATGTGTGTG
This sequence comes from Sorex araneus, assembly GCF_027595985.1. Taxonomy (NCBI): domain Eukaryota; kingdom Metazoa; phylum Chordata; class Mammalia; order Eulipotyphla; family Soricidae; genus Sorex; species Sorex araneus. The sequence continues at coordinate 115,378,032 of NC_073306.1, read as the reverse complement.
TGTTGGAGTGTGTGTTTTGTCTGTGCATGAGTGTGCATGTGTGCACACATGTGTCTGTGTGTTTTGTGTGCCTGTGCATGAGTGTGCGTGCGTGGTGTGGAGTCCCAGGTGCCTGCTGCCCTGAGCAGCCCCTCAGTGAGAAGGACTCCCCTTTCAGGGTTCCACTGAGCCCCCACGGCATTATTTCCAACCACACCACCACTCCAGGCTGCTCAGAGAAAGAATGAGAAGGGCTGAGGAGGGGAGAAGGTCCCAGGGAGGGCACAGCTGCTTCTCCTGGGCCTGCTGTCCGGATTTCCCCTGATTCAGGGTCAGTTTTGTTGGGGGCATCTGTTAGTTTCCAACTCTGACGTTTTAAGCCTTACAAAGTGCAGTTAAGGAGGCCAGAGCGATAGTACAGCGGGTAGGGCATTTGCCTTGTATGCAGTTGACCTTGGTTTGATCCCCAGCATCCCATATGGTCTCCCGAGCCCCACCAGGAGTAATTCCTGAGCACAGAGCCAGGAGTGAGCCCTGAGCATCACTGGTTGTGACCAAATAGCCAAACATTAAAAATAAAATAAAGTGCAGTTAAGAGCAGAGAAGAGAGGGGGCTGGAGAGCTAGTACAGCAGGTAGGACATTTGCCTTGCACACAGTCCACCCGAGAATGATCTCCGGCATCCCAAATGGTGCCTCGAGCACTGCCAGGAGTAATTTCCGAGTGCAGAGACAGAAGTAAACCCTGTGCATCATGGGTGTGACCCAAAAGTCCAATAAATCAAAGAATAGATGTGAGGGGCCAGAGAGCTAGTACAGTGTTAAGGTGCTTGCCTTGCACGCGGCTGACCCATCAAACCTCAGCATCCAGGAATACTTGACCCCTAAAAAAAAAAAAAGACGGGAATAAAAAAGGACTCATCCGGCTGGAAAGATGATACAGCGGGTAGGACACTTGCCTTACACAGGGCCCATCACGGAGCAATCCTCGGCATCCCATATGGTCCCCCGAGCTCCTCCAGGAGTGATCCCCGAGCGCAGAGCCAGGAGTAAGCGCTGGTCATTTTCGGGTGTGCCCCGAACCCCGCCTCCCAAATAATGAGAGAGCAGAGGCGCTGGAGCGAGCGCAGGCATCTTCCCGATCCCTTGCCGGCTCCTGGTGGCGGGCTCGCTCCGTGCCAGCTGGCAGCGTGTCTGTCCGCAGGTGTACCCGCTGAGCGACGCGCCGGCCGTGCTGGAGCCCTACTCGCGGCTGCCCCCCGCCGGGCGCGTGGCGCGGCCGGCCGAGCTGGTGGCGGGCGCGCGGCACCTCTACGCCTTCTTCCCGCGGCCGCACGGCGACCTGCACAGCCTGGTGCGCCGGCGCCGCCGCCTGCCCGAGCCCGAGGCCGCCGCGCTCTTCCGCCAGATGGCCGCCACCCTGGCGCACTGCCACCAGCACCGGCTGGTCCTGCGCGACCTCAAGCTGCGCCGCTTCGTCTTCGCCGACGCCGAGCGGTGAGTGGGACCTGGAGGCGCAGGGGGGCAGAGCGTGCCGCAGCCGGGGAGGCCTGGGCTAGGGCCACCGATGGGCCAGGGGCGCAGTGGGGAACCCCTGGAGGCTGGGGGAGGGGTCGGCTGGGTGGGGGGCAGCGTGAATGGAGCCTTACTTACCTGCGCGACACTTACCTGCAGCGCCCCGTGCCACCCAGGGCTCAGGCTGGTCGGGTCAGCGGGATCCGAAGCCTGAAGTGACCCGAGAGTCTGGCTCCTAAAACACTGGGTTTGGAAGGGGCGTGGCCAGGCCGGGCTGGTCTGTCGCAGGGTGGACCCAGGGTCTCTGGACCTCAGTTTCCCCAGTGGTTCAGGGAAGGGCCTGATTGTCAAAATGTTTCCGGAATTCCAGAGCCCCGGGGGCAACCGACAAAACAGGTGGAACTGACTGTATTGTTGTTAGGGGGTAAACTTTTTTTTTTGGGGGGGTTACACTCAGCGTTGCACAGGGGTTACTCCTGGCTGTACTGGGGGGGGGGGAGAGGGGACCATATGGGATGCTGGGAATTGAACCCGGGTCAGCCGCGCGCAAACACCCTACCTGCTGTGCTATCACTCTAGCCTTCCCATTGGTAAACTTTTTTTTTTTCTTTTTGGGTCACACCCGGCAATGCACAGGGGTTACTCCTGGTTCTGCACTCAGGAATTACTCCTGGCGGGTGCTCAGGGGACCATATGGGATGCTGGGATTTGAACCTGGGTTGGCTGCGTGCAAGGCAAACACCCTACCCGCTGTGCTATCACTCCAGCCCCCCCATTGGTAAACTTTTAAGGTTGAGTTTCTGCTGAGCTATTTCTCTCTAGTCCCTACCACTTGGACTCTAAGTTGGTCCCTGGCTTAGGAGACCCTAAGTCTGCTCCCCCCCCACTCCCCCCTCCAGAGGGCCTGTCAGGAAGCATGTTGTTCCTTTCAGCATTATAGTACACATTCAGTTGCTCTGTGGCCTTGAGCAATGATTTAGCCTCTCTGAGCCTCATCTGTAAGAGCTGGCTCATGTCTCTGGGAGGTGGGTGCCAGCAGTCACTTGGGAAGTGGGTTGCAGTGAAGGGCGATAGAGTGGGGGTGATGGCAGTGGGGCGGGGGGAGGGGCATCCCGCTAGGACCTCACGCCCCGCTCCCCGTGTTTTCTCCCTGTCTCAGGACGCAGCTGGTGCTGGAGAACCTGGAAGATGCCTTTGTGCTGACGGGCCCGGATGACTCTCTGTGGGACAAGCACGCGTGCCCAGCCTACGTGGGTCCCGAGATCCTCAGCTCCCGGGCATCGTACTCTGGCAAGGCGGCGGATGTCTGGAGCCTGGGCGTGGCGCTCTTCACCATGCTGGCCGGCCACTACCCTTTCCAGGACACGGAGCCGGCCCTGCTCTTTGGCAAGATCCGCCGCGGGGCCTTCGCCCTCCCCGACGGCCTCTCGGCCCCTGCTCGCTGCCTGGTCCGCTGCCTCCTTCGGAAGGAGCCGGCTGAGCGGCTCAGCGCCTCTGGCATCCTGCTGCACCCCTGGCTTCGGGAGGACCCCGTTCCCTCGGTTCCGTCTCGGGCCCCCCTCTGGGAGGCTGACCAGGTGGTCCCGCATGGGCTGGGGCTGGAGGCCGAGGAAGCGGAAGAAAGAGAAGTGGGTCTCTACGGCTAGGCCCAGCCTCGGGACTCTCAGATGGCAACTGTGGGGTGAGTGTGGGGTGTCTCTGAGCTTTCTCCCACCTCTCTGAACCGAGCCGAACCTCCTGTGCCTTGGCGGAGGGAGAATGGAGCACCCCGTGCTGTTCTCACAGCTCTGCCCAGGGCCTGTGGGTGCCACACCTGGCAGCTCGCAGGTCAGGCCTTTCCCTAAGTGCTGGGAATACAGCCGTGAGCAAGAGAGGCGTGGGCAGCATGTTTTTTGAGCCGACACCACTTTTCCATAGTCATGGGTCAGTGTCTCCACTGAACACACTGGATACGGGTGTCCGCATCTCCCCGTGCTGGTCACCTCTGTCGTGGTCGTCTCTGCCTTGGGACAGGCCCTCTCAAACACCCGGCTGCCTTTGGATCTTGTGCCTTTTCTGAGAAAGGGAAGCAACCCTGTGCCAAACGCACCAACGCCTCCCCGCTGCAGCTAGGACTTCAGAGTCCAGGGCATGCTGGGAGTTGGGTTCCCGGCAGCTCTGCCCTCTTGGTCAAGGGATTCTCTGTCCAGGCCTGACAGAGTCAAGCATTGGGCGGGGGTGGGTGGGGGGAGGGACGGAAGGATTCGAACTCTGAGGCTGGTCCTCATCTGACTCAAGGAGTGCATCCACCAGGGGGACATGGTCTGTTCATCTTCAGGAAACCTGACCTGAGCACTAGAATTTGGGGGTCAGGTTCAGACAGAGCTCTCCCCCAAATTCTCTGGAAAGCTCTAAGCTCTTTTATGGGGACACTGAGGATCCAAGACGCCATGACACTGGGTTTTGGATGCCACAAGTGCTTATTTTTTACTTTGTGCCTAATAAAGGAATAACACATTCTTCCCTTTGTCCTGGGCTTCTCTTGTATCTATCCTCTCTTCTCTTCCCCACCTCTTACTCATTTTCTTTGCCACCAAACCAGACTTGGGGCTTCTGGGGCCACGGATCAGCTCTCAGAGCTCTTAGCAAGGTCTCGCCTCCCGCTCAAGCATCTTTTTACCCATTGTCCCTGGCAATTGGTGGCTGCCACAATGGCCACAGCAGTCCCCTGTGTCACAGCTGAGAGTGCTTCCGGCAGAGGAAGCAGGAGAGTGACGCTGTCAAGCTGAGGATTCTGGCTTCGGGTCGCTCTGTACTCAGGATGTCTCAAATGGGACCCTGGTGCCATACTTGCTATTTCTCAGCTAGCAAGTTCCCTCCCTCCCTCTCTTTCTTTCTTCCTTCCTTCTTTCCTTCCTTCCTCCCTCCCTCCCTCCCTCCCTTCCTTCCTTCCTTCCTTCCTTCCTTCCTTCCTTCCTTCCTTCCTTCCTTCCTTCCTTCCTTCCTTCCTTCCTTCCTTCCTTCCTTCTTTCCTTCCTTCTCTCCTTCCCTCCCTCCCTTCCTCCATCCTTCCCTCCCTCCCTTCCTCCTTCCCTTCCCTCCTTCCGCAACACCCACAGATATTCAGGGTTTACTCCTGGCTGTGTGCTTACTCTGGGTGGTTATCCAGGATATCAAACTTGGGTCAGCCATGTGCTAGGCAAGTGACATAGCCCCTACACTATCTTTCCCCACAGTGTTTTCATTCACAAATTGGAGTGGTAACGTGTACAGATTCTCAAGGACCACCATGAGCACTACTGCACAGAAAGGGAAGCTGAGACCAGGTCCACACAGATGGTGAAATGCATTGCTAAAACCCAGGCTGAAATGCTCTGCTTATTGGCCTGAGAGATAACCAAGGAGAATGCCTGGAATAGTCAAAGCTAAGACTAGAACAGAAGAGAGAATATATCTGGGGTCAGAGAGAGAGAGCTCAATGAGCTGAGTGAGTGCCTTGCACACAGGAGGCCTGGGTTTGATCCCCGGCATCATTGGAATTGAGGCCCAAGCACAGAGCATAGAGGAGCTCCCACGGATCTCTGGGTGTGACCTTCTCCCAAGGAATATATTTTTCTCCCAAATACAGATTTGTGCAGGTGACCTCAGATCTGAAGGGAAGGTGACCATCATAAACTGGCAGGCCAGGAAGAAGAAGACACCACCATTAAAGGTCAACAGAAACACACTGAAACTTCAGATAGCAATGTTGTCAGATACAGATTTTAAGACAAAAAAGGCGTACGTATGTAAAAAAAAAAAAAGGTCTGGAGAGATATTACAGCAGGTAGGCTTGCAGGCAGCTGACCCTGGTCCATCTCTGGCACCCCATTTTGTTTCCTGATCCCTACCAGGTGTGATCCCTGAGCGCAGAGCCAGGAGTCAGTCCTGTGCACCCCGGGGTGTGGTCCAAAAAAACCCCCCAGAACCAAAACAAACAAAAAACCCTTGAAAATACTGCCAAAGTATAGGAAATCGTATCAAGTGCAACAGATTTAGAAACCTATCACAGGGCTAGGAGGGTGGGAGTGCATGCTTTGCATGCAGGCCTGGTTGGAGCAGTCCTCCCGCACTGCCAGGAACCACCCCTGAACACCAAGCTGTGAGCAGCCTCCGACTACCGCCAAGTATAGCCTAAAATTCAACAGATAAATAGGTAAATCAACACCTAATGGAACTTCTAAATATACAATAACCTAAGTTAAAATTTCAAAATATGAATTAAAAATATTTAATTCCCTAAAAACTGAAGAAAACAAAAAGGTCTCAAGCAGTAGAGTCGACATAGTCAAAGAGATCTGGCTAAGGTGGCTTTCAGAATCAAATCTGCTCAAGTGGCCTCGGGTAGGTCACAAACAGCGCGACCTTCCCTCCGCCTCCTGCTTACGCAAGCACCGGCAGTACGAACGCGGCCCAATCCCCGTCCCGGCTCACACTCCGCCCCAACGCCGACCAATCCCCGCCCACTCTTCAGAATGCGGACCAATCCCCGCCAACTCCCCGCCACCACGCGGACTAATCCCCGCCTACTCTCCCAAACGCGGATCAACCGCGCCCACTCCCCGTACACGGACCAATCCCCTCCCAGCCCTCCTCACCGGGGACCAATCCCCGCCCATTGCTCCTCAATGCGGCCCAATACCCGCCCAGTCCCCGCCCAATGCGGCGCAATCCCCGCCCACTCCTCCTCACTGAGAACCAATCCCCTTCCAGTCCCTACCGGGACGCGGTCAGTGTCCGCCCACTCTCCTTCTACGTCCCGAGGCGTGGCGCGGGGCTACCAGTGCTGGAGGGTCGGGGAATCCAGGTCAGCTTGCTGCGGCGATTTGAGGTGGGGTGCCCCGGGTTCCGCCGCTACCCCAGGGCGGGGGCGGGGTCTCCTGGGCCTGATGGGTCGTGGGGGCGGGCGCAGGATCCGGCGACAAGCTTGCCCACTTCCGGGGCGGCCACTTTCACTTTCTCCGGCCCCAGCCGCCCCCCTCCAGGTACTGTCGGGGCTGCCGGTAAGGGGCGGAGGGGCCGGAACCGCGGGCGCTCTCCGGGCCCATCCCGGTGCTTTCCCCGCCCCTGGCCTCGCGTGTGATGTGCCCCGGCTGCCCCCGTGGACTCCGGCACGAAGCGGTCTCGGGCTGCGCCGGAGGCCTCAGGCCGGCGGGGCTGAGTTCCCCTTGGTCCCTTCCCAGGTGACCCCAGAGTAGCGTTTCTCCGAGCTGCGGCCCCTGTCCGGGGGGAGGGGATGGGAGCCAGATGGACGAGAAGACCAAGAAAGGTGCGTGCTGCGAGGTGACCGGTGACCTGGGGGCGGGTGACTGTCCGGTGCGGAAAGTGCTTGGTCCAGGGGGGTTAGTGCCTTCCTGCCTCGGCCCCAGCGTTTCCTTGCGGGGGGGGCCCCTTTGCTTCCAGTCCCAGGCGTCTGTCATTCGCTTCTTGCCCCAAGCCTCCCCTGGGAGGAGATGGGGTCAGGGCTGGAAGAGCCTCCGGGCTGGCGGGGCGGCCGGGGTCGCCTTTTCTCGCCCTCTCGCAGCTTAGTGGAACATTCATGAGGTCATGGCAGAGCCTGCGGGACTCCCCGCTGGGCCCCCCTGTGCTTAGAACCAAGCCCAGAGCTCATGGCGCAGGGCCCCACTGGGCCCTCAGAACTGCACCGCTCAGGACGCTTCTCTCTATTCTAATTCAGCTCCTCCCGCCCTCCCTCCCTTCTTCCTTCCTCCCTCCCGCCCTTCCTTCCTCCCTCCCTCCCTCCCTCCCTTCCTCCCTATCTTTCTTTCCTTCCCTCCCTCCTTCCCTCCTTCCCTCCTTCCCTGCTTTCCCTCTTTTTCATGTTTTCCTGTTACTTTCCCCCCTTTTTTTGGGGGGGTCACCAAAAAACGTATAGCACCATGAGCACTACTCTAGGAGACTCTGCTTAGGGACCATATGGCCCAGGGGATTGAACCGTGGGGTTCCCACATCCCAAGCATGCACTTGGGCCCTTGGCGCCCTGTCTCCCAGACGCCTCTAATGCGAGCCCTTCTGGCCCCTGTCCTCCCTCCCGCCCGGAACACTTGCTCTCGCTGGGTCTGCACACTTCTCAGCGTCAGCATCGCCTCCACTTGCAGGCCTTCCCCGGATTCCTTGCCGGGATGGGTTGCAGTCTGAATTTTTTTTCCCCCTCCATTTAGCTCATTTTCTCTCTTCCCAGTGTGTTGGGGTGGGGTGGGGTGGGGGGTCCTGAGGAGAGGGACTCTGTGCATTGATTTACTGCTCAAGCCCGATTTCTGAGACAGGTACTCAGTAAGAACTTGGCAAGTAAAGGGGATGGAAGCACGGGGGAGCCCTGAGTGTATATGAAGGAACAGCCTGGGCCAGGAGGGGCATCAAGCTGGGGGCAGGGAGTGTGCGAGAGGCTTCCCGGAGAAAGGAGCCTTTAAACCAGGTGCTGACGGCTGTATAGGAGTTTGTTAGGGAGCCCGAAAGTCCCTCGCCCGCGCCACCCCAGCTTCTGAGAAACACCCCCGGTGCTGGGTTTCAGCTGAGGAGATGGCCCTGCGGCTTGCCCGAGCGGTGGCTGGCGGGGACGAGCAGGCGGCCATGGACTGCGCCATGTGGCTGGCCGAGCAGCGGGTGCCTCTGACGGTGCAGCTCAAGCCGGAAGTGCTCCCGACACAGGATATCAGGTGAGGCCAGCGGCTGCCCGGGATCATAGGGCCTCCAAAACCCAGAGGCCCAGCGGAGTTTTGCCCACACAATAGGAATTCTTGGGGAATCTATTTATTGTTTTGAGGTGCAGGGGAGGAAACCCAGGCCCCTACATGCAGAGTCTGTGCTTTACCACTTGGCCCAGTTTCCAGCCCGAGGATGTGGCGTTCTTTTTAATGCATTCATTTATTTTGGAGAGGGAGAGATCTCCTCAGCTCTTGGGGGGGCTCAGGGGACCCCACACAGTGACCCACGGCCAGCCAGGCTGCCTGGTTCAGTACCAGGACCTGTGGTGCTGGAGACGGGCCTCGCTGATGGTGCTGGGGGTTGCCCGAGTATGGGGCCAGGCAGGGTGTTGGTCACCAGAAGCAGATGGTAGCTTATGCTTAACGTTTCCAGGAACTGCCAGATTACTTTTCAGAACTGCTTCATGATTATGTCCACCCTTCCCAGCTGTCTGGGAAGGCTTCCAGCTGCACAGTTGCAGCAACATCTTTTTTTTTTTTCTTTGTCTTTTGTCTTTTTTTTTTTTTCTCCTGTGCTGGGACCAGGAACTCAACCTCAGACCTGCTACTTGTGGTTTTTGGGCCACAGTGAGGCTCTGTGTGGTGCTGGGGCTCAAACCTGGGTTGGCCAAGCGTACCTGCTGTACTATCTTGCTAGGTCCAAGATTATTCAGATTTCTCCCTATGTTTTCTTTTCTGTTATTGTTTTGGGGGCACATCAGTAATGCTCAGGGTTAATCCTGGCTCTGCACTCAAGAACCACTTGTAACGGTGCTTGGGAGAGCCTTATGGGATGCCAGGGATCAAATCTGGGTCAGCCTCAAGCAAGGCAAACTCCCTACCTGCTGTACTATCTGGCCCCCTGAGCACTGCTGGGTGTGGCTCCAAAATAAAAACCAAGCAAACAAAAAGTATAAAGACCTGCAGACTTCTTGGTAAGAAAACTTGGAACTCAACACAATCATCTCTCACTTTTCCTGATTCCCTGGCTTGAAGAAGGATGTTTTGAGGATTAAGACCCAGTTCCTTTTGGGGTGAAGAGACTCTCCGTGGGTCTTGGAAATGGCCCTCGGCTTCAGACTGCTGCTGGGTGTGGCCCCAAAACCAAACTGGAAGAGAAAAACCAAGAGGATTTTCTTTTACTTTCTGTTTAATTTTCTTCCAGTCTGCATTAGGCCCAGCAGTTGTCCCTTGTATTCTTTTGGAGTTTCACATTTCTGTATTTTACCTGAGTAGCATCAAGTGCCGTGACTACTAAGATCATTAACCTTGGGCCGGAGCGATAGGACAGCAGGTAGGACTCTTGCCCTGTATGCCGCTGACCCAGGTTCAATCCCTGGCATCCCATCTGGTCCCCCAGGCACCACAAGGAGGAATTCCTGAATGCAGAGCCAGGAGTGACTCCCGAGCATTGCCCAAGGGATGTCCAAAAACAAACAAAACAGAAAATTGGAAAAAAAATTGCCTCAGAGTAAATTTGAGGATATTTTTTCTAGACAATTTTAAGAAAAATATTTGGTGCATTTTCTTTGTAAGTACTCTGGTAGGCCTTTTAAAAAGTGATCTCAATACAGTGATCTCACCTAAAAAAAAAAAAAAAGTCAACAGTTCCTCCAAAATCTCCTTATACTGTTTCAGATTTCCATGATTTTATTGGTGCATTTTAGAATTGGTTTGTTTCATTCAGAAACCACACCGAATCTTCCCCCCCCCATCCCTCTCCTAACTCCCCCCCATGGGCTTTACTCTGAGAGCAGGGTGCTGCCTCCGGGCGCGCTGAGTGGGGGTGGTGCGGGACTGAGGGGGAGCCCCGGGCCCCAGACTGGGGGGTCAGGCGCGTGCAGATGCGTGTGCAGCCTCTGCCCTTCTCGCAGGCTGTGGGTGAGCGTGGAGGATGCGCAGATGTACACCGTCACCGTCTGGCTCACGGTGCGCCCTGACATGACCGTGGCCTCTCTCAAGGACATGGTGAGTGAGGCCCTTCCTCTCCGCCCGCACCCGTGTCCTCTCTCTGCCCTGGCGCCCCCCTGTCCCACGCCCCCTCTCCTCGCGCCCTCTCTCCGTGCCCCGGACAGGTCTTCCTGGACTACGGCTTCCCGCCAACGCTGCAGCAGTGGGTGATCGGGCAGCGGCTGGCCCGAGACCAGGAGACCCTGCGCTCCCACGGGGTGCGGCAGAACGGGGACAGTGCCTACCTCTACCTGCTGTCGGCCCGCAACACCTCGCTCAACCCTCAGGAGCTGCAGCGGGAGCGGCAGCTGCGGATGCTGGCGGGTGAGGACCGGCCGGACCTCGCATCCGAGGCTGCGGGACACACCCTCTGAGTCCCGGGGCGCGGTCAGGGCATCACCAGGGAACGGCCAGGCCTCGGGAAGCCTTTGCAGAACAGCAGGAGCCAGAGCCGGGTCAGCTCTGAGGAAACACTGAGAATCTGTCTGAAGTTTAAACTTTATTTATTTATTTATTTTAAGTTTTTGGATCATACTAAGTGATGCTCAGAGCCCATTCCTGACTCTGCTCAGGCATCACTGCTGGCAGGGCGTGGGCCACCAACTGTAGTGCCAGGGATCAAACCTGGGTTAGCCATGTGTAAGGCAAATACATTAACCCACTGCACTATCTCTTCTGTCCCAAGACCTGATAGTTTTAATTTTCTAATTGTGATAGTTGTGTGAAGTAATGTAATAAAATGACCCCGATTTTTTTTTTTTTCCTTTCTGGGTCACACCTGGCAATGCACAGGGGTTACTCCTGCTTTTGCACTCAGGAGTTATTCCTGGCAGTGCTCAGGGGACCATGTAGGATGTCAGAATCGAACCCGGGTTGGCCGTGTCCAAGACAAACATTCTACCCGCCGTACTATTGCTCCAGCCCCTGAGGGGCTGGAGAGATAGCACAGCGGGTAAGGCGTTTGCCTTGCACGCGGCCGACCCGGGTTCGATTCCCAGCATCCCATATATATGGTCCCCTGAGCACCGCCAGGGCTAATTCCTGAGTGCAGAGCCAGGAGTGGCCCCTGTGCATTGCCAGAGGTGTGACCCAAAAAAGCAAAAAAAAAAAAAAAAAAAAGCTCCAGCCCCTGACCCCAATTTTTTTTTCTTTTTGGGTCACACACAGCGATGCACAGGGGTCACCCCTGGCTCTCTGCACTCAGAAATTACCCCTGGCAGTGCTCAGGGGACCCTATGGGATGCTGGGAATTGAACCCGGGTCGGCCACGTGCAAGGCAAACGCCCTACCCGCTGTGCTATCTCTCCAGCCCCTGAAAACAGTTCAGAATAAAAAATTTTATATGTGTGTAAAAGCATATGTAAGCTATATGCATATAAATCACATTTATGTGCATATAAATTATAATTTTATGTTTGCATATAATTATATACTTGTATAATCACAACATTTATATGCATATAAAACTAATCCCAGTCCCACCTAGAGTATCCTGAGCACCGCTGGGTCTGGCGTAACCCCAGTCGTTAGCTCTTGTGGGGGTGCTCCCAGCCCTCTCGGTGTTCCAGCAGAGCGGGTCGCCAGGCCCCAGAGCCTTCGGGTTCCGCCTGCCCTGACAGGGCCTTAAAGACTCTGGTTCCTTTTTCTTCTTGGCCAAACTCACTTGGTTTGCTGTGAGTGGATTCAAACCCTGCCCTGTGTCCTCTTATGTCTTGGGATCCTATTTTGGTTTTTTCTTTTTTTCTTTTTTTGTGAGGTTTGTTTGTTTTGGGATCACACCCAACAGTGCTCATGATTATTCCTGGTTCTGCACTCAGGGGCTGTCCTGGGGGGCTCGGGGCCACATGGGTGCTGGGGTCGGCTGTGTGTAAGGCGGCTCCCACCTTGCTTAGGCCCCCTGGGGTCCTGTTTTAAGGCAGAGGTTTGGGTTTCTGGGCCACACCCAGTGATGGCCGGGGGTCACAGCCGTGTGGAGCAGGGGGCAAACCCAGAGCCACGCACGCAGCCCCACGAGCTGTTTGTGGCGCAGACACGGGACCCAGCTTGGAGGGAGCTCGGACTTAGCCAGGCCGAGACTGGCAGGGCCCACTGGAGGCCTGTCAGGAGGGGAGGCTGAGGGGGTGGCTGGGCTGGGGGAACCTGGCTCAGGGCATGGACGAGGACAGGGTGGGCACCTTCGTTCCCTTCCCAGATCTGGGCTTTAAGGACCTCATGCTGCAGCCGCGGGGCCCCCTGGAGGTGGCGGCACCCCCGAAGCCCGGCGCCGTGCAGGAGCCGGCCCGAGTGCAGCCGGACTCGGCGCCCGATCCTGCCCCGGTAAGCCGCCCGCATGCGTTCCCCCGGGACCCACTGCCCTGCCCTCTGCCTGTTGGCTCACCGCCCCTCTACCCCCAGGTGGGCTGGCAGTGCCCAGGCTGCACCTTCATCAACAAGCCCACGCGGCCGGGCTGTGCCATGTGCTGCCGGGCACGGCCTGAGGCCTACCAGGTCCCGGCCTCACACCAGCCCGACGAGGAGGAGCGGCTGCGCCTGGCGGGCGAGGAGGAGGCGCTGCGCCAGTACCAGCAGGTGGGCGCCGCGGGCGCAGCCGAGGACTGGCCCGGGGAGGAGGCCTAGGCCAGGAAGGGAGGCTCCTCTGCCCGCCCGCCGCTGCTCTGTGCTGGCCAGGGCCACCGCGCTTGGCTGCGACCCGCCCTCTCAGGAGCTCCTCCTGGCGCTGAGACTCTGCCCCTTGCTCTGACTGACACTGCCCCAGGGGACCCCACACTACGGGGCCCCCCCCCACCTTGACCCCACCTGCCACCCCACTTCTCTCTCTGTGGCCTGCTCTTCCCGGCCCTCCCCTGCCCCCACCTCTCTCCAGCTGTGGCCCACCCCTGACTCACCGTGACCCTAGCAACCGGGGTGCGCCCTCTCTGTCTGGGACATCCAGGCCCCGCTCCTGGTCCCCTCTGCCACCTTGGCCAGACTCTGCCTCTCTGACCCCCGCCCCTGCTCTGCACCCCAGTCGTCTGCCTCCTTCTCTGCCTGCCTTTCCTGACCCCAGGGACGTGACCCCCGGCCCCTTGTCCGGCTGGCTGGTGGCAGCCCCGCCCCCAGCCCCTCCCACAGGGCTCCTGCCCAGTGCCCTGAGCCCCACTCCATTCGGGGGTCCTTGACGCCCCAGACCCGCGCTCAGCCCTGCCCCCTCCTGCCCCACCCGCCCCGAGAGCCTGACCCTCCCTGCCCCGCGACCGCCCGTCTGCCCAGCGGAAGCAGCAGCAGCAGGAGGGGAACTACCTGCAGCACGTGCAGCTGGACCAGCGGAGCCTGGTGCTGAGCACGGAGCCCGGCGAGTGCCCCGTGTGCTATGCGGCGCTGGCGCCCGGCGAGGCGGTGGTGCTGCGCGAGTGTCTGCACGCCTTCTGCAGGTGCGAGCGGGATCTGGGGCCCGGCCGCCCTCGGAGCCCCTCCCTGAGCTTGCTCCTGGCCCTTCTGTCGGCCTGTGGCCGGAGTGGACAGGAGGGTCCGTGGAGTTGCCCCTTGGAGCGGGAGGCGGTGCTGGTGACCCGGAAGGCTGGGCAGCCCCAAGGGATTCAGCCCTGGAGCTGACTGGGTCTGTGGGAGCAGAGGGACGGATGGAGGGGCGTGGGGCAGGGGGTGTCCCCTGGGCTTCTGCAGGCGAGGGTTCAGGTTTGTGCTGAACAGTCAGGGTGGGAGGCCGTGGTGGCTGCTTTGCGAATGGACTGGGGAGCTCAGGAGGTGGCGCCTGCAGCCCTCCCGAGGGAGCCTGGCCACCTGAGCACTGGGGTGGGCAGAGGTGCAGGCTGGCTTGGTGAAGTGGGTGGTGGGAGGGGCCGAAGGGGAAGCCGGTTCCTGCCCGGGGAGGTGGGCGGGGTTTCACCTGCACTGACTCCTGCCCACCCCACGGACCCCCAGGGAGTGTCTGCAGGGCACCATCCGCAACAGCCAGGAGGCGGAGGTCTGCTGCCCCTTCATTGACAATACCTACTCGTGCTCGGGCAAGCTGCTGGACAGAGAGATCCGCGCGGTGAGGCCTGTGGGCGGGCCTTGGGCCGGCCGGGGGCGGTCCTGCGGGGGACAGTGGGGTCCGGGCAGTGGGCAGGCCAGGGGCATGGGGGAGTGGCTGGTGAAGGAAGGATAGTGAAGTGTTCTAAAGGGGGGCTCCGGGGCCAGAGAGCTGGTAGAGCAGGAGGGCGCTTGCCTTGCACACGGCCAACCTGGGCTCAATCCTCAGCCTCCCGTATGGTCCCCCAAGATCTCCAGGAGTGATCCCGGAGCACAGAGCCGGGAGTAAGCCCTGAGCATCACTGCATGTTCCCCCCAGACAACACCAAGGTGGGGCTCTGGAGGCGGGAGGAATAGTACAGCCCCGTAAAGCCAGCCTGGGTTTGATCCCCTGCTCCATATACGTGGGATCCCCCACACCTTCACGGAGTGATCACGGCCGGATGTGGCCCCAGAACAAGAAGCAAAAAGGTGGGGGCTCTGGGGTCACCTGGCTCAGGTAACCTCAGGTCAGAGGCCCAGAAGGTGAAGCGCTGGGCTTGTGTGTAGCCGACATGTATGCAGTGATTGGGGGTTGGGGGTTGTCCCTGTGATGCTGGGGGGACATGCGGGGCCGAATCTGGGCCTCCTGCACACAGAGTCTGTGCCCCAGCCTGTTGAGCGTCTCCTGGGCCCCTGTTGCAGCCAGTTTGTTTTTTTTATTTTGCTTGTTGGGTCACACCCGGCGATGCACAGGGGTTACTCCTGGCTGTGCACTCAGGAATTACTCCTGGCGGTGCTCAAGGGACCCTATGGGATGCTGGGAATTGAACTGGGTCGTCCGCGTGCAAGGCAAACGCCCTACCCGCTGTGCTATTGCTCCAGCCCCGCCTCCTCTGATTTTCGTTGTTTCTGTTTCCCCTGCTCTGTCCTTGGTGGCTGTTGGGGGCACCTGGCAGCTGCTCCTGGTTGCCGGTGTATGGGGTACACGCCCTGCTGCAGTGCTGGGGGGAGGGGGGTCAGTGAGAGTGAAAACTGGACCAGCACTTGGGCGCTGCTGGGGTCAGCCACCCCCGGCCCCACACCTGCTAGGCGTGAGTGAGCCCCATCCTCTTCAATGAGGTCCTCAGGGCCAGGGATGTGGTCAGGTGGCAGCACCCATGAGAGGCCCTGGGCTTAAGGGGTGGGAGAGGGGTGCCCCCCTCCCAGAAGTAAGAGAAGGAAGGAAGGAGGCTGGGGCTTGGGCGGGTTCCGGGGCTGGTGGCTGTGGTGCCGCGTTCACGCTGCCGTGCTGTGCGTGGCAGCTGCTGAGCCCTGAGGACTACCAGCGGTTCCTGGACCTGAGCGTGTCCATCGCTGAGAAGCGCAGCTCCTGCAGCTACCACTGCAAGACGCCCGACTGCAAGGGCTGGTGCATCTTCGAGGACGACGTCAACGAGTTCACCTGCCCCGTGTGCTTCCACACCAACTGCCTGCTCTGCCAGGTGGGTGCAGAGACCCGGCACGGGGCCCTGGCCTCTGCCGAGACTCTGCTGGGCATCGGGGAGAGCCTGACCCTGCACTGAACACAGCCCCCGTCCCAGACGGCACATGTGGCCTCAGCCTCGCTGGGCCGTGCCCTGGCCTTGAGTGCCGATTCCCATCACAGACCCGTCCCCACGCTGGCCCGGCCGGTCAGCCCTGCTCCGGAATGATGCTGTCTCTTAGGCCAGCCCTGCCCCCAGCATCGTACCAGCTGCCCTTGAGAGACTGGGCTGCAGTAGGCCCCGTGGCTGAGCTGGACACAGCCCCAGCCAGCCCCGTCTTCATGCCTGGACTTGTAACCCCAGAAGGACCTGCCAGGAGGCAGGAGGGAAGGGATTTCCCCGCCCACCTTTAAACAAGGACCGAGGGGCCGGAGCAGTAGTACCGCGGGGAGGGCATTTGCCTTGCACGTGGCCGACCCAGGTTTGATCTCTGGCATCCCATATGGTCCCCCAAGCACCACCAGGAGTAACCCCTGAGCATCACGGGGTGTGATCCCCCAAAAAAGCAAGTAAAGTTGAAAAAACAACAAAACACGGACCGATCAGGGCTGTAGACCACTCTGTGGGCCAAGCACTTGATTTGCATGCAGGTTTTGGTCCCTGGACTCTGCATGCTCCCTAGTAGCATTTGGATCAGGCCTCGAGTGCTGAGCTGCCCCAGGGCGCTACTGGGAGTGGCTTGAAATAAAAAGAAAGGATAAACATTGTTATGTGATGGCCTTGGCTTCCCTTCCTTGGCCTCAGTGTCCTCCTCTGTAAAATGGGTATATAGTATACAGGTCACAAACATGACATGTCGGCTTTTTTCCACTCTGGAGAAGCCTGTGTTCTCTTAAACATGTATTAATCTCTTTTTCTTCCCTCATACTTCTCTAAATTTGTTTTGGGGCCACACCCAGCTGTGTTCAGGAATTACTCCTGACTCTGTGCAGGGATCACTCCTGGCAGTGCTTAGACCATATGGAGTGCCAGGGATCAAGTCCAGGACAGCTACGTGCAAGGCAAGCGCCCTGCCCACTGTACCATCACTCTGGCCCCAGTAAATTTCTTTTTTTTTTTTTTGCTTTTTGGGTCACACCCAGCGATGCTCAGGGGTTACTCCTGGCTCTGCACTCAGGAATTACCCCTGGCCGTGTTCAGGGGACCATATGGGATGCTGGGATTTGAACCCGGGTCGGCCGCGTGCAAGGCAAACGCCCTACCCACTGTGCTATCTCTCCAGCCCCCCCAGTAAATTTCTTGAAGAAAAAAAAAATAGGAAGGCCAGGGCTGGAGCAATAGCACAGCGGGTAGGGCGTTTGGCTTGCACGCGGCCGACCCAGGTTTGATTCCCAGCATCCCATATGGTCCCCTGAGCACTGCCAGGGGTAATTCCTGAGTGTACAGCCAGGAGTAACCCCTGAGCATCGCCGGGTGTGACCCAAAAAGCAAAAAAAAAAAAAAAAAATAGGAAGGCCAGAGTGATAGTACAGTGTTTGTCTTGCACACCGCAGGCCCATAGGGCACCTTGAACACCACCAGGAGCAATTCCTAGAGCAGAGCCGGGAGTAGCCCGAGTGTCGCTCGTGTGGCCCCCAAAGCAGAAGCAATTTTAGATAGACCTCTGAATGCGCTCAACACGTGCAGATCGTGGCTCCCTGGCTCCCTGGCTCCTTTACCCCCCGGGGAACCTTCCCACCTCGAGTTCTGCCCCCCGCAGGCCATCCACGAGCAGATGAACTGCAGGGAGTACCAGGACGACCTTGCCCTGCGCGCCCAGAACGATGTGGCTGCGCGGCAGACAACGGAGATGCTTAAGGTGAGGCAGGGCCGGGTGTTAGACGGCTCGGCTGGGGAGTCGCGGTCCCTCCCCGGCCAGAGCTCCGGCCTCATTCATTCTGGTGTCCCCCTCGGCCGGCGATGGGGCTAGGGGAGGTGACGGTGAGCGGCAGGACGAGCCTGTCGGCGGCCGGCAGCCTGGCCTAGGCAGAGCAGCAGAGGCGAGTGATCCTGCCACTGCCGAGGGGCAGCCAGTGGCCCTCTGCCCCGTGGAGGGGCTCGGGGTCCCCCGCCTGGCCCCTGCCCAGGTCAGTGTCTGCTCTGCTCCAGGCCATGCTGCAGCAGGGCGAGGCCATGCACTGCCCGCAGTGCCAGATTGTGGTGCAGAAGAAGGACGGCTGTGACTGGATCCGCTGCACCGTCTGCCACACAGAGATCTGCTGGGTCACCAAGGGCCGGCGCTGGGGCCCCGAGGTGAGTGCCGGAAGCAGAGGGCTGGGCCCCGCCCACTGTACTTGTGCTGCTCGAGGACAGAACCATCGCATGTTTAGTTTGGGGACTATACCTGGGGTGCTTGGGGGACCATGTGGTGTTGAGGATGGACCCCAGCCTCCTGCGTGCAAACCCTGCACCACCCACCAGCGCCTGGCCCTTCTTGTTTTTTTTTTTTTTTTTGTGGTGGGCTTTTGGGCCGCACCCGGCTGTGATCAGGGCTTGCTCCTTGCTCTGTGCTCAGGGGTCATTCCTGATGGTTCCGGGGGACCCAGAATGGAGTGGCCCTTAGTAAGGTGTGTTGGGAGCACTAATGGATGCATTTATTTCCCGCAAACTCTGCGGCTGCTTTGGCAGTGCAAAAGGCCTTATGACCACCTGCCCTGCCCTGCCCTGCCCTGCCCAAACTGACCAGCCACCAGTGGAATCCTGTGTGGGTAGGAGGCCAGCCTGGTGGGCCCAGTGGAGCGGGTTAGTTCTGTCCACAGTGCAGCTGCTCATCCTTGACCTCCCTTTACTTGGAGAACATGGAGCCCCTCTGTTGGGAGAGGAGGTCTCCCGGCAGGCCTAGAGTGGGGTGCCCAGGTTGGGCGCTCTGTTTCCGTGGTTCTGACCGTACTGCCTTGCCCTTTTCTTCTCGCCCTCTAGGGCCCAGGAGACACCAGTGGGGGCTGCCGCTGCCGGGTGAATGGGGTTTCCTGCCACCCCAGCTGTCAGAACTGCCACTGAGCTGAGGCTGTCCCCGGGGGCTGGGATCTAGGCTCTGACCTCTTCTCTGGCGCTGTGGACACCCCTGTGTTCGACTGAGGTGGACCACCCGCACGCCCTGCCCTGGTGCCTTCGACCTTCCCTGCGGCTGGCTGGCCAGCCCCTCATCTCTTCTCTGCAGCTGCCCTCCTTTTCCCTGCTCCAGCCACAGCCCAGCCCTGGCCAGAGGCCCGCATGGCTCTGAACTGACTTGCTACAGACCATGGAACCCTTAACGCCCCCCCCCCTCGCCGAGTGTCAGCTTTGGGGGGGAATTCTCTGCCTTTGCCTTTGGTAGGAGCCCCTGGCCTCTTAAGAGTCGCTGCTAATTCTGTCCAGAGCCAGGAGGGAGACCTGGCGATTTTTAGGTCTGCCGCCATCGTAAACAAACTAAACGGTTTTTCCTGAGGAAGGGATGAGCGTGGTCTCTCTGAGGGCATGGGAAGGCCGGGGCAGGACCCCCAGCAGTGTGTGTGGGGGAGGGCGTGGCTGGCTGGGGGGCTTCACAGACAGATGGCAGCTGCAAAGATGACGCTCAGCGCGTGCGACACCAGATCGGAACCCACTGTTTGCTTGCCTGGCTGCGTGTGCGCAGGTGTTGTGTGTGTACTCCAGACCCAGCTTCCTCTTGCAGTGGGTGTGACTGAGCGTGGAATCCAGGCCTCAGACTGCCCGGGGCCCGGCGTGAGGAGCAAGCTGTTTGGGTCAACAGTAGCCCCCGCACAGGGAGTTGGCAGTGTTCTGAGGGTCAGGGCCTGCAGCTTGGCCTGGAGACCCGGGGCTGCAGGTTTGGACCCTGGTTACTCACTCCCCGCTAGCCTCTCTCTGGGCCCCTCCATTGGGAAGCAGGCGAAGGTCATCTTAGGCAGGACGGCGCAGATCAGTCCTGCAATGTTTGATGATTTGAAATCTGTGCCCGGGAATAAGGCATGGAGGGAGGCTGGAAAGAGCACAAGGGGCTAAGGGGCTTGCTTTGCACATGGCAGATCCCAGTTTGATCCCTGGCACTGCATACAGTACTCCAAGCCCTTCCAAGAGCAAGCCCTGAGCACTGGAGAAGAGAGAAGTGAATAAAGCATGGGCTGGGATGTCCGTCTTGTCGTGGCCCGCCCTCATGGCTGAGCCCTAGTTCCCTTCTGTCGACACAACCTCTTCACCTGTCCAGACCGCCCTGCCCGAGAGCAGTGTCCTGGGTTCCACTGTGTGGAGATCCCCTTATGATCGGCGGGAATTCTGCTCCAATGCCTAACTCATCTTTTTATTTATTTACTTTTTGCTTTTTGGGTCACACCCGGTGATGCACAGGGGTCACTCCTGGCTCTGCACTCAGGAATTACCCCTGGCGGTGCTCAGGGGACCATATGGGATGCTGGGGATTGAACCCGGGTCTGCCACTTGCAAACACCCTATCCGCTGAGCTATCACTCCAGCCCCTGCTTAACTCATCTTAAGTCTTGGCAGCACCTCCCGATTCTTCCACACCAGACGGGACAATCCAGGCTGCCCAGATTTAACCAACGCCATAAGCGTCCGTCCAGAATGGTGCATCTCCAGGTTGGCCACAGTGGGGCATTTACCCATCCCATCAAGTCGGAACTAGGGATTCCCCTTCGGTTCATTTGAGGGAGGGTTCAGAGAACTCGGGAAGAGACCTTAGGGTTACTCGTGTATAGCGGCCCCAACTCGGTCAAGTGGGAGTGACAGAGAAGAGGAAGCTCTTCCAGCACCTCTATTTCAGAACCCAGAAAACCAGGATCTTCTGAGGACCCAGAGAGCTCAATCTCCAGCCTCCTTGCCCCTTGCTTGAGACCAGTGTGTCATTTGGAAGGTCACCCCTTTAATCATTTGATCTTTCCGGAGTGGGACACTCCTGTTATAAAATGCCACAGGAGCCTTCATTAGCCCTGCTCTCTGGATTCACATCTAAATCTCTGAGATGGAAGCCAAGTGGCTACAATGAACAGATACTGGTCTCCTGGCTGATGACTCCGGGGTGCCCTGGGGGGTGGGGGCGGACTGAGTATCCTGCTGAAGCCCCAACACCTGCACCCACAACCCACAGCTGCTGCTACACCAAAAGCCCAATTCTACTTGTCATGAATAATCTGCAGAAACACCACACAGGAAATTCTAGGTTCAGGTAGTTTTTCAGGCTGAGAACTCTGGTGTCTTCTCAGAGTGTCGGTGGGTATTTCCCCCCACCCCAATACTCAGTAAGCCCTCGCAGCCACGCCCACTCCCGCAGCCACCACCTCAATCATGGCCCAGTGACCAGAGGTCCGAAAGCTCTGGACCATTCGGTTGCATATGAGCTGAGCAACACCTCCAAATGCCGCAATACTGACACTGTAGTAGGTGCACACTGGGTAGTAGTACAGAAGCTAAACGCAACAAACAAAAACACATTCCACTGCCTCCAGGTAAGTTCATCTACTGGCCCAGCTTCAGAGACGCATGATCAAATTTCGAAAGAAATCGACTAGCTAAAGTAATTTCTTGGATAGACCAGTCCTGGCTGAAATCTCAGGGGTGACCTGGGGAGGGGGACAGACTGAGTCCCCGCCCTAATGAAGCCCTGGCAGCCACACTCACGCCGCAACAGCTGCCTATGGGCAGACTGAGCTCTGCAGAGATGCCAAACTGCTGAAAATTTCAGGTACATGAGTTTTTTAGACTGAAAACTTTGGTTTTTTTTTTTTTCTGAATAGCTTTATTTAAATTGTATTGAGTCACCGTGAGATACTTATAAACTTTCATGTTTGGGTTACAATCACACAATGATCAAACACCCATCCCTCCACCAGTGCACATTCCCCACCACCAATATCCTGGGTATACCCCCCCTTCCCCACCCTCCCCCTGCCTCCATGACAGACAATATTCCCCATACTCTCTCTCTCCTTTTGGGCATTATGGCTTGCAACACAGACACTGAGAGGTCATGTTGTCATGTTTGGTCCATTATCTACTTTCAGCACACATCTCCCATCCCGACTGATTCCTCCAGTCATCATTTTCTTAGTGATCCCTTTTCTATTCCATCTGCCTTCTCCCCTCCGCTCATGAAGCAGGCTTCCAGCTATGGGGCAATCTCCCTGGCACTTGTATCTACTGTCCTTGGGTGTCAGCCTCATGTGATGCTACCCTACACTCCACAAATGAGTGCAGTCCCACTATGTCTGTCTCTCTCTCTCTGACTCATTTCACTTAGCATGATACTCTCCATTCTTGTCCATTTATAAGCAAATTTCATGACTTCAGCTCTCCTAACAGCTGCATCATGTTCCATTGTGTAGATGTACCAAAGTTTCTTTAACCAGTCATCTGTTCTACGGCACTCGGGTTGTTTCCAGATTTTGGCTATTGTGAACAGTGCTGCTACGAACATATAGGTACAGATGTCACCTCTACTGTGCCTTTTTGCATCCTCAGGATATATTCCCCAAAGTGGTATTGTGGGGTCATATGGAAGCTCAATTTCTAGTTTTTGAAGGACTGTCCATATTGTTGTCCAGAAAGGCTGGACCAATAGAACTTTGGGTTTTCTTGCATTGGTGGTTGGTAATGTCCCTCAGACCCCTTATTCCCTTCACTTCCAGAAGCCCTGAGAGCCACATCTGCATTTCATCCCTGCCACCGTGCAAGCTCAAGGCCCAGTTAAATGCTCTGGATTTTCTGAAGCGACGTTTCCAAACTAATATTATTATCCCAGTAGGAACACACCAGATTGGATGGGGATATAGTAAAGCCAATGAGGCTCAATAAATAGAAACATTAACACAGAAGGCTCAACAAGCAACAATAGTTTAGTAAACACTCAGATAAAAACTTATTTTTCCCACGGTGAGATACAACAATTTTCACAAATTTTCTTTTACTTAAGTATTTTTTTTTTTTGTTAATTCCATTAGCCTTTTGGTGGTAACAAACAATATAAAATAAATTACTGTGGGCCTGCTAGGGGGGCAGGCTTGGGGTATGGTTGGGGAGACAGGAAGAGGTCACTTGTGGTGGGACTGTTGCAGGAACATTGAAAGCCTTTAGCAACTGTATTATGAGGTTTGTAAGCCAATGATTTGAAAAAATAAAGGCCCAGGGGGGCCAGGGACACAGCTCACAAGGCTAAGATCAGGCTTTCCATGTGGAGGTGGGGTTTGATCAAACACGGCCCCCCAACAATGCCAGGGACAACTCCCCAGTACAGAGCTGGGAGTCGCCTCTGAGCCCTACACGGTGGGGCCCAGAACAAAGACAAATTCCAGAGTTAGGGACTGGAGACAAACAAAGGGCAGGGAGCTACTACAGGGCGTGGGGCACTTGCGCTGCAGGCAGCAAACCTTTCCCAGGCACTTCATATGGCCTCTGAGCCCACCAAGGGTCATCCCTGAGCGCAAAGGCCACAGCCACGTGCACTGTTGGGCGTGGCCCCAGACCAGACCACTAACCACAGACAAAGTCAACGTATCACGCACACCCTTCCTTCACTGTTTCAACTACCAAACCATTCCTAACCAACAACATGTCTGGAATGCGGTCAGAGGGCCGAGTATAACTCTGCCAGCAATGCCTGCGAACCTGTCCTTGGGCCCAGAAGTAACACACACCCCAGACAACAGTTTCCTCTTGGGGCCAGACGCATCCAAGGCAGAGGCCACAGGCACCTGGCCCGCGCTGAGCTTCCACAGAATACAGCCAGGAGTGTGGCCGACTGGTGAGTGCCGACCAACGGCTCCCCACAGTTCCCCTGTGGAGAAAGATGACACGCTGGGACCTAGTGGGGTCCCAGACCCAGTGTCAGCCTTTACAGAGACAGGCACGCCCAGAACGACGCATGGGACACGGAGAACTAGTCAGGCACCCGCAGTCCAATGGGAACACCCCTTTTGCTACCTACCTTTGAGCAGAGGCAGCAGCTGCAGCCACACTTCCTGGGGCGAGGCAGCCCGCAGGTCAGATGCTGAGCAGGGTCCATTTCCCAACAAGCAGAGGACAAGGACTCGAGCTTAGTAACCACATATGGCTGTTTATTTCATAGAGGGCTCTGTACAAAATATTTACACATATTCTTTACAGAATAGTA
The DNA here is from genome assembly GCF_027595985.1 of Sorex araneus. Taxonomy (NCBI): domain Eukaryota; kingdom Metazoa; phylum Chordata; class Mammalia; order Eulipotyphla; family Soricidae; genus Sorex; species Sorex araneus. The sequence goes on along the minus strand of NC_073306.1, from coordinate 115,354,298 downwards.
AACCAGCTGAAGGTAAAAAGATAATGCTCTCTTCTCTTCGGCAGGGAAGAATCCTGATGTCAGCAAAGCTGTAAAACAAATGAACTTTCTCCTTTGGCCACATCAGAAGCAAATGCCACTTGCTGCTGGGATCTGTGGCTGTGGCCTCTGGCCCCTGAACACATGCACCTCCTTTCCTCTCCCTTCGGTATGTCCAGATGCCTGGGTCCCTGGCCGGAGGCCAGAGGAGTGTGGCCGTGTCCATTTGTAGAGATGACAGACAGGAGGACAAGCATGTGGGGAGAGTGTGGGCAGCAGCAGCAGCTCCGGAGAGTCTGTTCTGCTAACCCCACCATGCTCAAGTCATCCACCCACGACCTCACACTCGCCCCAGGAGAGTACCCGTCACTCTGCGAGCGCCAGATTCTAAAGTGCTTCATGGACTTCCGTGGCGACAGCCGGCCTGAGTGCTCTGCGCTGGCCGGCTGGCCACTAGCGCCATGACCCTGCTCTGCGCCGTGGTCATGTGGGAGGTCTGAGGTCTGGGTGTGGTGAGCGGAGTGCTTCTGACAGCTTCCCCTGAAGAAAGGATCTGCCAACAGAGAACAGTGCCCAGGAGAGACCAGGGAAAAAGAATACAGCTGCTTCTACTGTAGGCGCAATTCTTTAACGCAGCGGAAGGCACTTTGTTTTTTTTCCCCTAAGCCAGAGTTCATCTGAAACAATGAAACAAATCTGGCTTGGTTTACAGGAGCAGGTGTCCTGAAGGAATGAATGATCTGTCTTGTTCCCTAAGTCCTGGGGAGCCTGCGGCAGCTCTTCATGCGGCGGGCGTCCTTTCTGGGTGAGGGACGGGTCCCCAACATTTCCAACCAGGAAGGAGAGACCAGTCTTAAGGAGAGAAATCAACCCCCCCCCCCAGAGCAACCAAGGCAGTGAGTGGGTGTCCGTGCAGGAGCAGGAGGGATGATTTGGGGAAATGGAAAAAATGAAGGAAGGGAGGGAAACCGAACAAGCTGTGGGCACTCTGGAAAGGGTAGGGTGTTTTACAAACAGCAACACTGGCTAAGTAAAGTGTCAAAAGAAAGAAAACCTCAGAGTGGGCCCGGAGCAATATCACAAGCTTACATGTGGCAGATCCGGGTGCAATCCCTGGCAGCCCATATGGTCTGCCCTGAGCACTGCCAGGAGTAATTCCTGAGTGCACAGCCAGGAGTTAACCCCAGATCATCACCGGGTGTGGCCCCCAAAACAAAACAACAAAACCAAAACCCCAAAAACCTCTGAGTCAGTACCTCATGCTTCTGAGGAGTTCTAAAGGAACTCTTTAAAAATGAAGATACTTACATCTTAGGTATATGTTAGTCTGAAAAACAGTAATAAAGGTACCTTTCATAAGCAACGTCATGTGGCTGTGGATAAGAATACAGAGGTGAAAAGGAAAAGAAAAGGAGGGGAACAACAAGCAAAACCAATCTAGGTCTGTGCCCTAAAATGAACATTCCTTCCCATACGGCTGGAAATGCCCAAGTGAGTTCTAGGTTGAAAACAGGTTCATCTAGCTCACATGTCCCTTCAATTTCGACCAGCAAAAGGAGCAGCTCCTGAGAGGGGGTCACCTGGTTCTGGGTGAGCACTCCTGCCCCTTGGCTTTGTCCCCAGGTCCCACTTCTTTGGCAAAGCTCCCGTCCCCCTGGTCTGGCCGATGCAGACGGAGCAGGAGGCGCCGTGAGGGGCGAGCCAGTGGTCCGGCTTCCCTACTGCTGGGCAGCCGCCAGGCGCAGAGGGTCTCAAACACTGCTGACCCCCAACACGCAAGGAGACAGCCTGGGCGGAGGAGAGGGGGCCACACCCAGCTGCCACGCGGCAGGAAACCATGGGCCACTGGGGAAATGGGGCAGGAAGAGAAGACCCTTGCCAGAGACCCTTTAATAAAGGAGCCCCCACCCTCCCTGCCCCAGGTGGAAGGGCGAGACCTCGCCGTGGTCGGTCAGCGGCGGCGTCCGCGCCGGCCCTAGGGGAAGAGCTGCAGCTGAAACTTAGGAGCCCACTCCAGGGCACTCTTCACCACGGCCAGAGCGGCCGCTCCCAGTGCCACCGTCAGTCCCATCACCGCCAGTTTCACAATGCGGCTGGTCCGGGGCTTGGTCAGGACATCTTTTGCTCGGTCCTCAGGCCGCAGAGGTGCCCGGAACCGCTGCCGCAGCACCATGTCGGGCTTCTGCTGGGCGGAGGCCAGCTCGAAGTCTTTGAAGGTAGAGGCTGCCGTTCTGCAGAGGGGAAGGAGACAGAGGAAAGGAGATGGTCTGGACGGAGAAGAGAAAAGAAGAGAAGGAGAGCTACAGCGAACAGGCGGAGGGCGGGGCCACAAGTGTCTCTTGAGTACGACCCGGGAAGGCGGGAGTGAGGAGTGGGTGTTCAGACGTCTGGCGACATCCCTCAGCCCTAGCCCCGCCACACGCAGTCTTGCATCACTACTGCCCGCGTCGGGGCGCCCCCGGCTCAACCAACACCTTGCCCTCACTCACTGCTCTGCTTGCTGCTGGGCAGCCGCCTCCCGGGCGAGTTCGGAGGGGGGGAACTGAACAAAGAGGTCTCCTGCTCTACTGATCAGCGTCTCATAGGGCAGGTCCTGAGGGATCTGGGACAACAGGTGGTGGACTGAGGCCATGTCGCAGTCACAATCCAGGACTTCCTGTTCTCGATACAACACGATCTATGGGGAGCAAGGCCTGACATCAGAGACCAGAACATACAGGGCCTTCGCCGTTTGCACCGCATCCTACTCAGAGATGGATTCAAGCCGGCACCAGACAGGGTTCCCCCCAACGCTCCACAAGCTCTTGCGTCCACCTAAGAAGTCAGAACGTACATATCTGAGGGCTTCTCCAACTGGCCTGGCCCTTTCCGCTAGAGGCAAAGTTCCCTCCTGCAATACTTAAAGCTGATCCTTAAACGGAGGAGAATCTTTCAGGAGGAAGGAAAGGAGAGGGATTACTAGGAGCTCGTTGGAACTCCAGTACTGACGAACTGGTCCCGAACAGTCAGAACAGCCTGGCCACCAAAGCCCCCACTCTACGTCCCACTCTGATATCCAGACCCTTCTTATACCTTCAGCAGCCCCATCCCAACCAACCACAAGCCACCCCCATTTTCTACCCCAACACCACACCTGTTCTTTTTAAAATCTGGTGCTTGGCAGTTTGCCCAAGTGTGCCAGCAGCTATCAATATGAACACTGATAATTCATAAGAACATGTTAAAAAGGCTCAAAATAATCAAATTGATAAATACATCTGCTTAACTCTGGTTGACTGGCATTTCCATAACTTTACACAGAGCATTTCCTCTCCACCTCTGACCCACCAATGAATGACACAGTGAAACATGTTCAGACATGAAAGCGCTTCTGTCTTTCACACCTGTGTAACCCCTGGGGCAGGGGATAGGATCAGGCTAGAATTGGGGAGGGCTAGTCTATCTGCTGGCTCAGGGCCTGAACCTACCACAGCTGCAAAGTAAATGGGCATCAGAGGGTGGCAGGCCAGGAAGAAGTCGTATAACCGCACGATGTGCCTGAAGTCAGACAGGACATGCCCAAACCAGGTGATGAGCCAGCTGAGGGCAAAGATGGTCCCCACTTCAGCACTAGGAGCAAGGAAAGGCAGATGTTAGGGTCCCCACCTCATCAGCCAGGACTTCTGTCTTTCCAATGTGCGGAGGAAGCATCTGGGAAATATCTCCTCTGGAAAGTCAGCCCCCGAGGAACTCTGCATAAAACATGAGATCCGGATACACAAGGGGAATTCTGGGGGCCTCTCTCACTGAGTGTTCTCCTAGCGGCCAAACGATGTCCATTACAGGAACATGAGAGACAGTCCAGGGGAAAGGTGCTTGCCTGCATTTGTCTGCAATCCCCAGCACCACATATGGTCCCCAGGGCCTGTCAGGAGCAATCCCTGAGTTCAGTCAGAGTCAGGAGTAAGCCCTGATCATCCTGGGTGTAGCCCAACAATCACCACAACTTCTTTTACACACACACACACACACACACACACACACTCCCCCTCCCAGTTCAGTCAGAGTCAGGAGTAAGCCCTAAGCACCCTGGGTGTAGCTCAACAACCACCACAACACACACACCTGTCCACCCACCCCAGCTTTCCAGGACCTTTTGGGGGCATAAACACATATCCTCAGGGGTTTGAAAATACATCTGTGTTAGGTTGTTAGGCACATCTTTAGACATGGCCATTTTTTTTAAATAACAAGTGAGGCATTGGCAAAAGACGTATTTTCAACTAAATGGAAGAGGGAAAAAATTACACGAGCAATTTCACGAAACATACCTTATCCTTTGCATTTGGTGACTAAAATCATTGACTTTGTCTTCCTTGCCTCTACCATCCGGGGTTTCCCAAAGTGGGACCCTCTACGGGGGGGGGGGGGGGGGAGGTGCCCTGTAACACTGCGGGTGCGGGAGATACAGTCATCTCAGGAGTAACTGGGAGGCACTTTTGGTTTCTTAGCTTCAAGAAGGCAGAGATACAGACCAGAAGAAAACTGCAGGAGGTATGTGTGTATGTACACATGAATGCAGACACATACATACCTCTGCATGAAGTCATGGAGCTCTGGATTCACCTGGTCTATGATGGGCATCAGATAGTTTAATATGTGCTTGGTGTTGTCCATTGTTGGGTCCATGAAATCCCTAGAGGGAGGAAACTCAGTGAGCCCTGATCAGACCACGCAATTAGATCAGGGGTAAGGGTAGGAGCAGGGCCCAAAGCATTAGACAAACTGACTATACAATGGAGTGACACCCCTGTCCTGGACCACCCCGCACTGGTACCTGAGGTGATGGGTAGACAATTTTTCTACCAGGGATGTCGCCAGATCATCTCCTACCACCAGCAGAAACGTGACCACGATGTCATGGTAGCCCTGGTAGTAATGCAGCTGCGGGTTGCGCTCCAAGACAAGGAGAATGATGTCGATGAGCTCCTCCTGCAGCCCTTCTCGCTGCTCTTCCGGCATACCTAGGGAGAGGAGTGGGCAGGGGCACGGAACACGTCACGCAGTCTCAGACACAGAGGCCAGTAGAGCAGCACCAGATTTTCCCAGGAGAGTCTGCTCAGCGAGAATGAGATACTATCTGGAAATTCCTATCAAGGTTACACATGCCATTGATCCCACCGGGGAACAGCGGGAAGAGCTACAGACTGGCGCCTGACAAGGCAGGGTGGGGCTGGAGGAGTCCAGATGACGTTCTTTTACTGCAGCTCACAACCCTGCAAATGCAGTGCCCACTGGGCAGCCTGTGCCCAGTGAGATGCACTGCAAACACTGGCACCGTCGTGGAACTGCTATCAAGGGGACCAAGGGGACCCCAGCAAACACCAAGAAGGTACTAGATAGACCCCAATCGAATGCAACTGTGTTAACAGGCACAAAGATGCGGGAATGATTTCAGGTTAAAGAAAAGTAATGGGGGGCAGAAGAGATAATACAGAGGGTAGGACACTTCCCTTGCATAGCTGACCCAGTTCGATCCCCACAACCCATCTGCCCTGAGACCCACTGGGAGTGACCCTGTAACACAGAGCTCAGTTAAGCCCCAAGCACCACCGTGTGTTTCCCGAAGACAAACAGGCTAGTGAGATATACAGTTCAGCAGGAAATACATAAATTTTCATTTCCTTTTCCTACAAAGACATTACTAGAATAAGTTATGAAATATAAATGAAATCAGATTGGGTAACAGTACTTTTGAATATTGTAACTGATTAAGTAAGTGTAGCTGTGATTATGCAAGAGCCCTGTTTTTAAGAAATATATCCTGAAATATTTAGGGATAATAGGAAACATGTATTAAGTAATTCAGGAAAATTTTTTCATGTAGTCAGAGAATAAAAAAATTTAAAGGAATTTTTAAAATATGGTGAAATATTAGTAAAGAAATATGGGCAGTGGCCAGACAGTACAGTGGGCAGGGCACTTGCCTTGCATTCAGCCGACCCCACCCGGGTCCCCAGCACCCCATATGTACCCCATGAGCCTCCAGGAACGACCCCGGAGCACAGAACCAGGAGAAAGTCCTGAGCATGCAGGGTGTGGCCTGAACCCGGCCCCTCTGTCAAATTAAAGAGAGAAAAATTTACATAAAAGCTATCTAGGGAATTCTTTATTCCATGTTTGAATAGGTATGCCATTATACAAAAATAAGAAATAGGCATCAAGTGCTCCTTCCAAACTGAACACTGATCTTGATGACGCAAAGACGGGGCTAGACTGAGAGAGCCTTCCTGAGAGCTCTTTCAGAGCTGCGGCTGGTTCTGGGGATGAGCAGGGGGTACCTGAATTCTTCTGGCTTTTAGTACAAAAAATGCCAAACCCTGACATTATGGGCCTCTTAGAAGAACAGAACAGAGCACAACTCTTCTATACCTTCTTCTTTTGGAGTTAAAGACAGACATCGTGAAAGCAACTGGCTAATCTAAGAGCCCACTCTAAATCCACAAAGGGTTTTAAATGAGAACAAAATTAATATATTTTTTTTGAGGGGATGCCACCCCCTCAAAAAAAAAAGTTAATTTCTTGCCCATAGTTACTTTCCCTTTTCCAAAAAAGCAAAGTCTTAAAAGGTGGGGACTGGGGGGGGCTGGAGGGAGAGGAGATAGGAGGAGAATGGAATAATTGAAGTACTGTGGCAGGTAAGGTAATGTGAAAACAAACTGAATTCTTTTCTTTTTTTTTCTTTTTTGGGTCACACCTGGCGATGCACAGGGGTCACTCCTGGCTCTGCACTCAGGAATTACCCCAGGTGGTGCTCAGAGGACCATATGGGATATTTTGAATTGAACCCGGGTCGGCTGCGTGAAAGGCAAATGCCCTACCCGCTGTGCTACCACTCCAGCGCCAGAATTCTTTATACAATAGGGATCAGAGAAGCTGAGAAGAGCTCAAATGCAAAGTATGAAATACAAGAGAAGTCAGGCTCACAGAAAGACTATAAGAAACAGATGGATGTCATAAAAATAGAAGAGGAAAAAAGGGTTCTAAGGGAAAACAGACAATGTAAGAAACAAAATGGCATAAAATTTGTCCTGTGAAGTCTCATCCAAGTTGAAGGAAAGAAAAAGGAGCCAGAACCAGGAACTGCTTTTATCAAATCAAGGTGGCAGGCGACTGGCATCAGGAGGGTCTTTCCAGGAAACGGCTTGGAGCAGGCCAGAGGGCCCTTTAGCAGATCAAACCCAAGCCAGTCTGAGAGAGAGAACTACAGAGCACACAGACTCCTGTTCCTGCAACCTCCTTCCTGTGTGGCCCTAACATGATGCCACAGCCAAAGAAAAAGAAAATGAAGACAATAGTCATGCTGCTAATTTTTCCTGAGGGTGGTAAGGCAATGTGAGAACATATTTAATTTTATTATATTATTGTTTTTATGGGGCTGGAGCGATAGCACCGCGGGTAGGGCGTTTGCCTCGCACACGGTCGATCTGGGTTGAATTCCTCCGTCCTTCTCGGAGAGCCCGGCAAGCTACTGAGAGTATCTCACCTGCATGGCAGAGACTGGCAAACTATCCGTGGAGTATTCGATATGCCAAAAACAGTAACAAGTCTCACAATGGAGACGTTACTGGTGCCCGCTTGAGCAAATCAATGAGCAGCGGGATGACACTGATACAGTGATACAGTGATTGTTTTTGAGAGGGTGTTTCGGGCGGTATCTGGTGGTGCTTACTCCAGGTGTTCTGTGCTCAGGGGAGCACAGGGGGTACAAGGGTGGAATCCAGATCAGTAGTGGGCCCGGCAAGTGTCCTGCCCACTGTACTTCCTCTGACGCCCCTAGCACAACAGACACAGACTCTTTCAACACGCAGAGAATGGCTTCCTCTCCAGAGCACGGTATCCAACACATCTATCACCGAATGAGGAAATTAATAGCTCTTGACGGTGTGCACTTCTCAATCAACCTTTAAAACCACAGTGGCACACCAGAGAGCCAGGCTGAGCACATGCTCTGCGTGTAGGCCCAGGGTCCACCCCTGGCACTGCAGGGTCCCCCAGAACTACTTACTGGGAGAGACCCCCTGAACAGAGCCAGAGCAGACCTCTGCATACACATAATAAATGAAGCCAGACCGATGGCTTCAGTGACTCCAGTGAAGGTTGTTCTGTGGCTCTGAAGGGTAGAGGGGGCTGGAAACCCTCTTCCTCTCATTCATCAACTCTCAGGCAAGGGAAAGTAGCTCTGTCCCAGGCTCTGAGTATACCCGAGTCTGCCAAAGGACAACTCGGCAGGGGCCGGAGCCATAGTACAGCAGATAAAGTGTTTGCCTTGCACATGGCTGACTGAGGTTCGATTCCCAGCAACCCATATAGTTACCTGAGTACACCAGGACTTAGCCCCTGAGCACTGTCAGGTGTAACCCAAAGACCAAAAGGGGAAAGAAAAGAAAAGAAAAGAAAAGAAAAAGGACAACTCTGTAATGTGAGGCAGGGTCTCCTGCCTTTTGGGCCTCAATGAGTGTTGGGGTCAAAGAGTCTTGACTCTAGCACGCGCAAACACAGGAAAGTAAGTGCAAAAAGGCCGAGAAGCCCTCGTGTGACAAGACCAGGAGAGCTTCTCACCAGGAGGGAAGCGCCGTAAAGACCGCCTGACATCCAGGAGCACTTGCTGGTAGTCCTTGCTCATCTGTCGTAAGTCCTTCCCTGTGGGGGGGAAAGGGAACATGTGAGCGAAGGATTGGCTGGGAGCAAAACACATCAGTTTGACAGCAAAGACCCGGCAGACAAAGTCTGCATTTACCCTAAAGAAGCCCCGACTCAAGACACAATAGAATCTACTGAAGGTCCAAACCTGCTGCCTCCTCAGGAGAGGAGGGTGCAGACTGAAGAGAGGCAACGGCGTGAGGGGACTGCCTGAGCAAGTCAGGGGGCCACTGTGCATGTCCCAGGAGCTACTCGGAATTTCAGGGTCCACAATGGTAAACGGAGAGAGTCCCTTCCCTGGGTACCTGCCAGGCTACTGTGAGGGTCAGAGAAGATCCTGAGCATGGAGGGGCCGGAGCGATCACACAGTGGGTAGGATGCTTGCCTTGCATGTGGCCAACACAGGTTCCATCCCCGGCACCCCACTTGGTTCCCCCAAGTCCTGTCAGAAGTGATTCCTGAGTGATCTCTTACTCAGCCAGGAGGAAGACCTGAGTCATTGCTGGCTGTGGTGACCAAACAAACAAACAAACAAACAAACAAAAGTCCCAGATGCGGAAACTCTCAACAAGAACTCCGACCTCTGTACAGTTCAGGGAGACTGACTGAGCCTGATGTGTATTAAGCCCAATTCACATGAAGGAAGAGATGTCGAACCTTTCCAGGTCCCAAAAGTCTAAAAGACAGGCACCACAAACAAAAGACGGCATCTGTGTTCAGCTGTGGAGCCTAAACAACACGAAGGAGACCGAGCCTCTCTGTTACACTATACAGCAGGCGTGCCGCGCTGTTCCCTGAAGCTGCGTGGAGTGTTACATAACAACTGCACATCTCCTCTAGGAGAAACCACCACACCACCAGGGTCCTTGCACAACACCCCCATCATCTTGCAGAGATGTGGGAAACGGGGATCCAACGGAGCAGACTTAGAATGGGAGTGTGGTAACTCTTTCTCCCCCGAAAAAACTGGCTGCTCTCGGGCCGCTGGTGCCAAAGATAACAACAGGCAGCAACTTAACACCGACAGTCTCCCCCACGACACTGTCCTGTTTTCATCTGCCCAGCAGTTGGCACAGAGAGCACAGCCAATATCTGCTAAATGAATGGCAAAGTCCCCAGTGCCTGGACGTGTGCCACACATACTGAGAAAGCACTCAACGTCTGTTGAGTGAATGAATGACAAAGCCATCTCCTTGTTCTGCAGTACTTGAAAAAGTCTTTCACTTTGTACCATGCTCTGAGAAAGACCTTCTACTACACAGGACTTACAAATCAGTTAGCAAGCTCTTCACAAAATTAAGAAACTTTGGGATACAAAAGGATCTCAGAATTTCCCAATAAAAAGGTATATTTAAAGGATAAACTCCCCCTGTAGCCTCATGTTTCTCCAAACGTAGTCCATCTGCATCGTAATTAACTAGGGTGCTTGTTAAGAGACAAATTTCCACAATCTACTTCTAAGCAAAGGTAGACTGGAATACACTCCCCATCCGTCGACCCTGGTACTGGAGCTTAAACCAGGGTCTCACAAATTTAAGGTCTGTGCTCTACGGTTGAGTCTCATACCTGGTCCCCAGAAAATACACTTTTTTCTTTTCTTTTTGTCTCTTTAGCTATACCAAGCAGTGCTCAGGGATCACTCCTGAAGGTGCTAAGAACCATACGGAGTGCCAGGGACCAAACCCAGGACTGCTATGTGCAAGGCAAACGCCCTACCCACTATACTATCTCTCCAGCCCCTGGAATATGCTTTTTTAATACACTCCCCAGGCTCAACAATGAAAGCTACCTATCTAACAAAAGACAATTTTGAATAAAATTCTACTTACTGGGGCCAAGAGAGAGAGAGAGAGAGCACAGCTGAGCATAGAGCAGGGAGTAAGCCCTGAACACCACCAAGTATGTCCCACCTCCCAAAAAAAAACCTAGTCTGATCTTATTTTCAAGGTAGGCTCAACAATAACTTAAAATGCTTTAGATTAATTCCTTTTTTTTTTTTTTTGGTTTTTGGGTCACACCTGGCGATGCACAGGGGTTACTCCTGGCTCTGCACTCAGGAATCACCCCCGGTGGTGCTCAGGGGACCATATGGGATGCTGGGATTTGAACCCGGGTCGGCCGCGTGCAAGGCAAACGCCCTACCCGCTGTGCTATCACTCCAGTCCCTAATTCCTTTATTCTTGATTTAGAAAGAACCACAGAAGGCCAGAGAGACAACTCAATGAACAGAGTGCATGCAATGCTGCGAACTTGATTCAAATTCCCAGTAGTGGGCCGGGGTGATAGTACAATGCAAGGCATTTGCTTTGCCCGCAGACAACCCAGCTTTAATCCTAGGTATCCCAAATAGTCCCCAGAGCACTGTCACGAGTAACCCCTTGGCACTGCCTGGTGTGTCCCCCCAAAACAAACAAACTCCCAGTACTGAATGTGGTCTCCAGCACAGAACTGCACAGAGCCAGAGTGCACCCCACTTTTCCTGGGCAATAAATAGAGCACAGAAAGAAAAGATTCTGAAACTAGTGTGTCTCCCAAAAAGCTGCCCTCGCAGTCCATGCCAGCTCTCACCTGATGTAGGTGGAGGGTCACTGGTGCTGATGTTGAGCAGTTTGGGCCACACTTTGCGCCGGATCTCATTGGTCAGGAGGCCCCCCTCACTGATCGCCATGCGTCTGAGTGCAGCCACATCCGTGGGGTCACTGTTCAGAGCCTGCTGAATCTCTGCCACTTTCTTTTTTCTTTTGGCACTAAAGTCTGCAAAACAAAGAGGAATGAGCATCATTAGGCACATGTTCTGCCTGTGTATGTTTTCTTTTCAGAACTTGGTCTACGACTGGTTTGAGGTACAAAAACTTCTTTTCTTTCTTTAAAAAAATTTGTTAGTAGTGAATCACTGTGAGGTACAGTTACAGACTTACAAACTTTCATGCTTGCGTTTCAGTCATACAATGATCGAGAACCCATCCTTCCACCAGTGCCCATTCTCCACCACCAATGGTCCCAGCATCCCTCCCACCACCCCCACCCCGTCCTCTCCACCTCACCCCGCCTCTGTGATAGAGTATCCCTTTTGCTTTCTCTCTCCTTCTGGGTGTTGTGGTTTGCAGTAGAGGTATTAAGTGGCCATCATGTTCGGTCTATAGTCTACTTTCAGCCCGCATTTCCCATCCCGACTGGGCCTTCCCAGCACCCTTTACTTGGTGGTCCCTTCTCTATCTGAGCTGCCTTTCCCCCCAACATGCAAGGCAGGCTTCTAAGCTGTGGAGTCATCCTCCTGGTACTTATCTTTACTATTCTTGGGTGTTAGTCTCCTATTCTGTTACTTTATATTCCACAAATGAGTGCAATCTTTCTATCAGACAAATATTTCTTGGCTTTTGGTTTTGTTTTGGTTTTTGGACCACTCCTGGCATGCCTGGGGAAAACATATGGGGTGCCAGGGATCAAATCTGGGTCAGCTGCATGCAAGGCAAGACCCTTACCTGTGCTGCATTATTGCTCCAGCCCCTGGGTAAGTATTTCTAGAGTTAACTAATAAATAATTAACACATAAAGTACAAACTGGTAAGGAGACAAACCATACAAAAAATAAACAAATAGGCGGAGAGATGGTAAAGGGGTAAGTGACGTGCTTACCCAGCACACAGCTCGTCAGAGTTTGACTTCCAGCAATGTATAGTCAATACAAAACTTTAAGACAAAAATCTTGTTTGGAAGAAGTCTCCAGAAACTTGCTAATACAATGACAAACACCAAAATCATTCACTACATTCCCCCCCCCCTTTGTTTTAATCACTCCCAAGCAGTGCTCAGGGGACCACATGGGGCTGAGATTATTTTGATTTATTTGTCTGTTTAGGCTTTTTTTTTTGGGGGGGGGGGGCGGTCATACCTGACGATGCTCAGGGGTTACTCCTGCCCCTGCTCAGAGAATTACTCCTGGCGGTGCTCAGGGGACCATATGGGATGCTGGGAATCAAACCCAGGTCGGCCGCGTGCTAGGCTAACGCCCTACCTGCTGTGCTATTGCTCCAGCCCCATGGGGCTGAGATTAAACCTGAGGCTTCCTGCATGCAAAGCCTGTGCTTAGCCCACTAACATCTCTCTGTTGCCCTCACAGTCATTTTCAAAAACTGGGCTGGGGAGATAGTAGAGTGGGTAAGGCACTTGCCTTGCAAGTAGGAGGCCAATCCAAGACCCTGGCACTGCTTATAGTCCCCTGAGCCAGGAGAAATTCCTGAATACAGAGCCAGGAGTAAGCGTAAGCCCTGAGCACCAGTGTGTGCCCCCCACAAACAAACAAACAAAAAAAGGGAACTGCATATAGAAGAGTGGATTGAAAGGGCAAGATTTCAGGGATAAGAAAGAGTATGTGCAAAGATCTGGCCAGGAGAAAGAAACACCCTGTCCAGAAAACACAGAGAGACTCTGGGAGGCTGAAAGCACTGCAGTAAAGGTGGCGAACAGAAAGTCTGGGCTGGCCTTACGCTGTGACGGGGTGTGGGGCTTATCCTGCACTCAGGAGAAGGAGCAGTGGGGCGGTGTTAACTCTGGGCCAAAGGGCCACTCTCTCGAAGACAGTGTTTTCACAGGCAGATCAAGGTTTTTTATAGAACAGGACAGGCAGAAACTGAATTACTTTGCAAGAAAGAAAAACTTCTCTGGGGCTGCATCGATAGTACTGTGGGCAGGGCGCTTCGCTTTACATGCAGCCAAACCAGGTTTAATCCCTGGCAGTCCATATGGTCCCTGAAGCCCCTTTGGGAGTTATCCCTGAGCACAGAGCCAGGAATAAGCCCTGAGCACTGACAAGTGCGGCCAAAAAAATAAAACAGAAGAGGGGCTGGAGCGATAGCACAGCGGGTAGGGCATTTGCCTTGCACGCGGCCGACCCGGGTTTGATCCTCAGCATCCTATATGGTCCCCTGAGCACCGCCAGGAATAATTCCTGAGTGCAGAGCCAGGAAGAACCCCTGTGCATCGCCAGGTACGACCCAAAAAGCAAAAAAAAAAGAAAAACATTTGTGATATATATACATATATATACACACATTACATCTATATGTTTCTGAGTAACAACAGGAGGTGCCTGAGGCTACCCATGTCTGTGGCGTGGGGGTCTCTCCTAAAGTTCAGTGAGGGAGCAAGTCTCCCGCATGCCAAGCATGCACTACAGCCCTCTGAGTTGTCTAGCACCATTTTAATTGTTTTTTAAACTCAGGGTGTCCTTGCACTTTCCACAATGCAAGAGCACTTACATGGTATGTAAATAATACCACCTCAGATAAGCTGATATTTAGAAGCCTTGTTAGCTTGTTTGCTAAGAGAAAAATTTGCGGGGCTGGAGCGACAGTACAGTGGGTAGGGCGTTTGCCTTGCATGTGGCCAACCCAGGTTCGATTCCCAGCATTATCCCATATAGTCCCCCGAGCACTGCCAGGAGTAGTTCCTGAGTGCAATGCCAGGAGTAACCCCTGTGCATTGCTGGGTGTGACCCAAAAAGCAAAAAAAAAAAGAGAGAAAAATTTCCTCCATTTGTTTAGATATATACCCATCCTGCTTCTCAGCCCGTCACCTACTCGCAATCTAGGGGAAAGGAAAGTGTTGCGCCTGTCCCCAGGGAAAGACTCGTTGCAATCAGCTGGCTTGCCATCAGGTATTGGTAAATAACACCAGAAGTTTACCTCACTTACAACACATAGCACAGTTTTAATACTTCTCTTAATACTGTGTTCTGGTTCTATTTTAAATCCTGTATTTCAAAATCTACAACCAACTTCTCCATGGCCCTTTGTGGGTATTAAATAAAGAAGAACAAAATTAAGTAATTTCGCTACTGTTTCTCTGAAAAAACTGGTCTATCTAGTAAACTGCATTACCTTTCCCATCCTACTGTTAGAATATGCTTAGTACAGTTTCTCTGTAGATTCCCAGACACTTTGGCCTCTTAAAAAATACTGGGAGGGGGCTGGAGTGAGAGCAGAGCGGGTAGGGCGTTTGCCTTGCACGCGGCCGACCCGGGTTCAAATCCCAGCATCTCATATGGTCCCCTGAGCACCGCCGGGGGTGATTCCTGAGTGCATGAGCCAGGAGTGACCCCTGTGCATTGCTGGGTGTGACCCAAAAAGAAAAAAAAAATACTGGGAGGGTGGGGCCGGAGCGATAGCACAGCGGGTAGGGTGTTTGCCTTGCACGCGGCCGACCCGGGTTTGATCCTCGGCATCCCATATGGTCCCCCAAGCACTGCCAGGAGTAATTCCTGAGTGCAAAGCCAGGAGTAACCCCTGAGCATTGCTGGGTGTGACCCAAAAAGAAAAAAAAAATACTGGGAGGGGCTGGAGCAATAGTACAGCGGGTAGGGCGTTTGCTTTGTACGAGGCTGACCTGGGTTCGATTCGCAGCATCCCATATGGTCCTCTGAGCACCACCAGGGGTGATTCCTGAGTGCAGAGCCAGGAGTAATCCCTCTGCATTGCCAGGTGTGACCCAAAAAGAAAAAAAAAAACCACCTGTGGGAGAGTACTGAAGAGATAGTACAGCAGGTAGGGCCTTGGACACGGCTGATCCAGGTTCATCCCTGGCACCCTAGTCCTGTCAGGAAAGATTCTGAGCACACAGTAAGGAGTAAATCCTGAGCACTGCTAGGTGTGGTCTCCAAACCAAAACAAAAAAGCACCAGGGCTTCCTAGAGCTAGAGTGGTCCAAATGTAGATTGTAGGGGTGTATATTCAGCTCCAGCAGCACCTTCTCAACTGTCCCCCCATTCTAGGGATTTAATGTCAGTGGGAAAGGCGGGTAACCATGCCCACAATTTTACTGCACCTAAAGGAGAGAGTCCGTCATGTTACAGAAAAGGAGGAGAAAACTCAGGTAAGTTACAGTGCTTTCAGCCTCTGTTCTTTCCCTTTGCTTCACCTTCTAAGGTAAGAAACAAGGTTAACTAATAAATGACAAAATGGAGGGAAAGGGAAGTTAGCAGACTGTCAGCCAAACAACTAGTTTACATCTATCTTCTTCATCCTGAAAAAGGGAAAAAACTATTCTTTGGACACTAAAGATTAAAGTTAATATCTACTGCATTTTATTGAAAATTCTTATAAAGTGGATTGTGGAGGTGAACTTGAGAATGCTATATGCAGGCTCAGGACCAAAGTTCATATGAAAGTAGCATACAAAGGAGCAATAGCACAGCGGGTAGGGCGTTTGCCTTGCACACGGTCGACCTGGGTTCGATTCCCAGCATCCCATATGATCCCCTGAGCACCACCAGGGTTAATTCCTGAGTGCAGTGCCAGGAGTAACCTCTTAGCATAGCCAGGTGTGACCCAAAAAGCTAAAAAAAAAAAAAAAAAAAAAAAAGTAGCATATACGACATTTAAGTATCTGAACTGGGGCTGGAGAGATAGTACAGGGGTAGGCTGCTTGCCTGTAAGACGTCTGACCTTGGTTCCATTCCCAGCACAGCATATGGTCCCTTGAGTACTGCCAGGAATGATCCCTTGAGTACAAAGCCAGGAATAGCCCCTGAACACTACTGGGTGTGGCCCAATAAACCTTGCCTGCCCCCCCAAAATACCAAAAAACCCCCCCTGAACTATTTTTTCATTTCTTCACTGTCCACTTATGAGGGAGACTTACTATGTTTCAAAGGTGATACTGTCCAAATTCTTTTATAGCAGAGATGTCTTGGATATCATAACTACCACAGAATGAAACAACTATCCTACAGCTGGCTGAAAAATATAGGACAGTGATAAAAATAAACTGCTGGTGCCTGAAAAGTAATTCATTCAACAAAGATGAAAGAAATAATATAGGGACTTCCTGGTCTTCTTTCCATTAAAATAATCATGTTAATAAGGTACAATAGAGGGTGGGGATGTAGTGCAGTAGTAGTGCAAATATGTATAGAACCGGGGTTCAATAGCTAGCAGAGAGGAAAGGGAAAGAAAGGATATTCAGGGCCGGAGCAATAGTACAGTGGGTAGGGCATTTGCCTTGCACGAGGCCGACCCAGGTTCAATTCCCAGCATCCTATATGGTCCCCTAAGCACCACCAGGAGTAATTCCTGAGTGCAGAGCAGAGCCAGGAGTAACCCCTGAGCATCACGGGGTGTGACCCAAAAGGCAAAAAAAAAAAAAAATACTTAGGAGGAAGAATACAGGGCACTAAAGTACTTACTCTTAACCCTTCAGATAAAGATGGCTTGAGAGGGCTGAAAGATAGAACAGCAGGTAGGATGCTTGCCTTATATATGGTTGACTCAGGTTCAATCCCAGGCACCCCGTATGGTCCCCCCAGTCTGCCAGGAATAATCCCTGAGCCATAGACAGGAATAGGTTCTGAATACTGCTGGATGTGACCCAAGAACAAAACAAAACAAAAAAAATGATGGCTGAGCCCACTGACTCAAAGCTTTCCCACCTCTGGCTGAAAATCCAGGTGAAGATTTCTGCCTCAAAGCAACAGGTATCTCTCAAAGCACCTGGATTTGGGGAATTTAATACCCAGGGAAGAATGCAGACCAAAAGTGAGCATAATGGACACTTAAAAATTTTTCTTTTCGGGGCTGGAGCAATAGCACAGTGGGTGGGGCGTTTGCCTTGCAGGCGGCCGACCTGAGTTCAATCCAGGCATCCCATGTGGACCCCTGAGCAGTGCCAGGAGTAACTCCTGAGTGCAGAGCCAGGAGTAAACCCTGAGCATCGCTGAATGTGACCCAAAAAGCAAAATAATAATAATAATAATAATAATAATAATAATAAATTTTCTTTTCATATCAGTTCAATGGGCTGGAGCGATATAGCACAGCGGTAGGGTGTCTGCCTTTCACACGGCCGACCCATGTTCGATTTCTCCGCCCCTCTCGGAGAGCCCGGCAAGCTACCGAGTATTGCGCCTGCACAGCAGAGCCTGGCAAGCTACCCGTGGCGTATTGGATATGCCAAAAACAGTAACAATAAGTCTCACAATGGAAACGTTACTGGTGCCCGCTCAAACAAATCAGTTCAATAAACATTATGGCTGTATATCAAGTAAAGGATCTACATACTTAATCAAATAATTTTTTTTTTTTGATCACTGGCTGTGTTCAGGATTTACTCCTGGCTCTGTGTTCAGAGCACTCCTGGAGGGCTTGAAAGATCATATGGGGTGCTAAGGGATCAAAGCTGGGCTGAACACTGGCATGGCTATCTCTCTAGCCCCACTAATCACAACATCTCTCTCTCCTCTTTCTCTCTTTCTCTTTCTCTTTCTCTTTCTCTTTCTCTCTCTCTCTCCCCAAGTTTTTTTACTTGTATTTTTTTTTCTTTGCTTTTTGGGTCACACCTGGCAATGCACAGGGGTTATCCTGGCTCTGCACTCAGGAATTACCCCTGGCAGTGCTCAGGGGACCATATGGGATGCTGCGAATCGAACCCGGGTTGGCTGTGTGCAAGGCAAATGCCCTACCCGCTGTGCTATCGCTCCAGCCCCTCTCTCCAAGTTTTTTAGTTACACCAAGAAGTGCTCAGAGTTACTTCTGGCTCAGCACTCAGGAATTATTCCTGGCAGTGTTTGGGGGACCATATGGGATGGCACAGACCAAACCCAGGTTGGGCATATACAAGGCAAGTGCCCTACCCACTGTACTATCTTTTCAGCCCCAATCACAATCTTACAAGGACAAAATTCCATGCTGAGTATATGACTTAACTTGCATATCAAAAAAGCATTTTTGGTGGGGGGGTAGTGACAGGACAGTGGGTACCTGACTTGCACGTGGCCCACCCGGGTTCATTTCCTGACATCCCAGATGGTTCCCCCCCACCCCCACTGCCCCCGAGTCCCACCTAGAGTAATTCCTGAGTGGAGAGCCAGAAGTAAACCCTGAGCATCACTGGGTGTGACACCCCCCCCAAAGCATATAGGGGGTCAGAGTGACAGTACAGTGAGTATGACACTTGCTTTGCATGCAGCTGACCTGGATTTGATTCCTGCCCCCGACCATGGTCCCCTGAGTGCTGCCAGGAGTGATCTCTGAGTGCAGAGTCGGGAGAAAGCCCTGAGAACAGTAGGGCGTACCCTCCACCCCCCAAGAAAGCTTTCACAATATTTAAACAGAAGTTAAGCTCAGAATAATCAGCGATTACCTTAATCAGAAAGAATGCAAGAGGGACCAGAGAGATGGTGCTAGTAAGGAGATGTTTGTCTTGCAAGGCCCTGGAACCCCATATGGCCCCCCAAATCCCACCAGGATTAAGTTCTGAGCACCAATGGGTGTAGCCCAAACACCAAAATACAAGTGTGACAGCTGGTCAGTAAAGAGTGAGAGACAAACTGATGTCCCTTCACAGACACCCCTACCTCAGTGGTCCCACTCCCCGCTGAGGATGACCCTGGAAATCTGAACAGCAGAGCCTCCCCTTCCTTATATGACAATCGGACTAGCCGAAGCCAAAGGAAGAGGAAAACTTTACCTGAATCTGAGCAAGTTCCTATTAAAAAACAAAGTACAACAAAGTAGCCTCTGTTCTGGATGGCCCTGGCTAGCTGCAACAAACAGCACCCAAATTAGCAGAAATTCGTTAACGACTTGAAACACAAACCCATTTAAATAATAATAATAATGAAAAAGACCGCTTTCCCCCAAGCCCGGGGAAAAATCTCGAGAGCAAACGGGGCCGATGAGAAACTCTTCAGAGGAGCGTCTGAACTCCGTCAATCATTCTCCAATATAATAATGACAGGGCAAACCCAAACCTCTCCCCGCCAAAGCCCAGCCCTAAAACTTATGGCTAATCGGTCCCCCATTTAACCGGAGAAGCAAAAAAAAAAAAGATGAAAAGTGGGGATTGGGACGGGGGGGACGTCAGCCTGGGCAAGTGACAAGACCCCCCGCCCCCCCCACACCTCCCGGGCCACTATGATGCCACGAGGACAGATACCACACAATCACCCGGAAAGGGTGACAACGCCAAAGGGCCTCTCTTAGTCAACAAGGGGCGCCGAGTTTCACTTCCACCCAGGGGTTCTGACAGGGAAAGCAACAAACGGAAAGAACCAGGACACAGACCCGCGCGGGCGCCCGGCGAGCGTCCGTCCAGCCGAGGGGCGACCTCGACGCGGGGTGAACTCACCGCCCCGCCGGCCGCCCTCCCGCTTCGTGGGACCCAGGACGGACAGCCACAAAACAGGGTCGCCGTTCACGCGGCGAAGTGACCTGCACACGCGGGGGGCCGGCCTGGGGCTGCGGGGCCGGGCCGGACGGCGGCGACGGCGCGGACGCTCCCGAGGGCCACGTCCTCCGGCCGGGCGCGGGCGGGGGTCCCGGAGAGCCGCCCCGGAGCCGGAGACCCCGCCCGGTCCTCCCCGCGGGGACGTGGGGACGTCCACGGGCCCCCTCCCGGGGACAGCGCGCTCCCCGCACGGGCAGAAGCCCGGCCCCCTCAGCCCGGCCCGACAGCTGTCGCGGGCCCCTCGGGCAGGCCGCCCCGGCGCGCCCCGGCCGGCTTCCGTACCTGGCTTCTCGGAGCCGCCGCTCCAGCGGCTGGAGGTGGAGGCGTCGCCCTGAGCGCTCCGGAGGGCCATGCCCCGGGGGCCCGGGCCCGGGCCCGAGCCCCGGCTGGTGGCGGAATGGACCGGACGCGGCGGCAGCGGCGGCGGCGGCGGCGGCGGCCCCGGGACCGAGCGCCCGCACCGCCCGGCAGGCTCGGCTCCGTCAGCCCGCGGCGCGCCTGCGCGCAGCGTCCCGCCGGCCCCGCCCCTGCGCCGCACGTGACCCGCCGGGCCCGCCCCCTCCTCGCAGGCCCCACCCCCGGGCCGTAGGTGACCCGCCAGCCCGGTCCCCGGCGGGCCCGGTCCTCGCAGGCCCCGCCCCGCGCCGCGTGTGACCCGCCGCGGCTCGGGGCGGGGCGGGAACCCGGCACCCGGGCGAGCGCGCTGACCCGGGTCGCGGCCCGGGAGCGCTGTGGGGACTTGCAGGGCCTGTCCCCACAGGCAGGCTGGGTCTGTCACCCCGTATCCTTTTCTTATCTGATGAGGATAAAAGTTTCCTGCTCAGTTACTGAAATATGCTCCGCATCCTGCCAAGAATGGAGCAGTTGGGATATTTGGTTTGTTCGTGTTTTTGGTTTTGGGCCACAGCCGGCAGTGCTCAGGGGTTGCTCCTGACTGCACTCACGAGTCACTCTGGCAGAGCTCGGGGGACTGTCTAGGATGCCGGGGATCGAACCCGGGTGGGCCGTGTGCAAGGCAAACGCCCTACCCGCTCTCCTATCCCTCCGGCCCGCAAACTCTTTGTTTTACGAAGGATTTTTTTTGTCCTTCAGTTTCACTTGCTCACAGGCTTCGGGGATTAACAGAACCAGGAGGAGCCGTTCACAGCCGATGAGGTTGGCCCGCGCCCTCTGAGTCAGACAAAACTGGCTGCTCACCCAAAGGGAGCTTTTGGGTGGTCGAGTGCTTGATTTTCCTCTTATCCCCAAGGAGAATCCTTTTTCTCCAGACACCTATTCACTCGGTCACATCCCTAGGGTACTAAAATAACCTCACCCTATCATTCTGTTTTGTTCTGTTTTGGTTTTGGCTACATCCTTCAGTGCTCAGGGGGTTATTTTTTTGGGAGGGGGCGCTGTGTTGGGCTACACCTGGCGATACTCAGGGATTACTTCTGACTCTGCACTCAAGAATTACTCTTGGCAGGGATCAGGGACCATATGGGATACTGGGGATTGAGCTCAGTTTAACTACGTGCAAGGCAAACTCCCTACCCACTGCATTATCGCTTCAGCTCCCAACATTGTCTTTTTTGGGGGGGTGGGAGGTGCGGGGGACACTCAGTGGTACTCAGGACTCCTGGCAGTGCTTGAGGAACCATATATGGTGTAGGCCATTTCAAGCACCTTAACCTGCTATATGATCACTTCAACCTTGTTTCCACCTTTTTGCTGAATTACACATCTGACCTTGTATTTTTTTTTTTTTTTTTGCTTTTTGGGTCACACCTGGCAATGCACAGGGGTTACTCCTGGCTCTGCACTCAGGAATTACTCCTGGCGGTGCTCAGGGGACCATATGGGATGCTGGGAATCGAACCCGGGTCGGCCGAGTGCAAGGCAAACGCCCTACCCGCTGTGCTATTGCTCCAGCCCCTGACCTTGTATTTTGTTGTTGTTGTTGGGACTCAGGGCTTACACCTGGCTCTGTGCTCAGAGATCACTCCTGGTGGGGCTGGAGGGACCATACTGGGTACCCAGGATCGAACTTGGGTCAGATGTGTGCAAGTGCCCTATCTGCTTGTATTATCTCTTGGGCCCCTACATTTGCTCTTTTTTAAATTTTTTGGATGCTCAGGGGTTATTCCTGGCCCTGCATTCAGGAATTACTCCTGGCGGTGCTCGGGGGACCATATGGGACACTGGGAATCAAACTCAGGTTGGCCACGTGCAAGGCAAATGTCCTACCCACTGGGCTATTGCTCCAGCCCTGTTTGCTCTTTACTATTGTTATTATTATTATTATTATTTGCTTTTTGGGTCACACCCGGTGATGCACAGGGGTTACTCCTGGCTCTGCACTCAGGAATTACTCCTGGTGGTGCTCAGGGGACCATATGGGATGGTGGGAATCGAACCTGAGTTGGCCGCGTGAAAGGCAAACACTCTACCTGCTGTGCTATCGCTCCAGCCCCTACAAAGGGTTTTTGTGAGTGGAAATGGGCATCCCTTTTCTGAGCTCCTTGCTAGAAGGTCAGGGTTAAGCTGACAGTTGAGTGAGCCTAAGCCCCAGCTTGAGTTTACTGTGGCTGTTGAGGTTAGCCTAAATTAGTAGGTAAAGGAGGAAGGCGATCTTCTCAGGAACCAGGTTCTTGGTTTCTGTGTGTGTGTGTGTGTGTGTGTGTGTGTGTGTGTGTGTGTGTGTGTGTGGCAGAGTCCTTAATGTTCCAACTGTAGCTGTACTTGTACTTCTGGGCCTAGTTTGCATTCCAGTTCCTGCCAGGGGTGAGTCTTTCTCTGGTGTTCTACCTCACCCCTATTTTATTTCCCAGTTGCAAGGGACTTTTGCTTTTGAGCCATACCCATGGTGCTCAGGGCTTACTCCTGGCCCTGTGCTCAGGGATCACTCTTAGCAGTGCTTGGGGGACCAAATGCGGTGCCGGCAATGAACTCGGTGTGGCAGAGTACTAGGCAAGCACCTTACCCTCTGTACTATCACTTCAGCGCCCTGCAAGTGAATGATAACAGCACCACAAAGATATTGTGTGAGCTGCCTTGGCCTTTGCAGATGAGGCTTTTGTCTGCTGTGGGTGTTGGGGAAAGTTTTGTGCAGATTATAGGGGGTGTTTCCTCGTGTCTACAGCAGCTGTGTTTCCCTTTTTCTAGACTTTTCCCTAAAAGGCATTAAAACTGTGACCGTTTTTCTGTGGGCTCCAGGCAGGAGAAAAACCTCTAAGAGGATGAAGACAGTTTACCTGCCTTCTTTAATCTCACCTGGTGTACACTAGCTTAAGCCAGGTAACAGGTGAATAAGTGCTCGCATTTTAGCTCTATGGTTTTTGCCCATCACCCTTTTTATTTGTTAACTCTCTTTGAAGCTTGGCTCTCCCAAAGACCTCGCGTGCACCTTTAAACTGCCAAAATCCTCAAGTCACATAGAAGCACAGGGGACTTTCCTATTTCTCTTCCCACCCTAGCCCCACCTGCTTGGAACTAACTCCCTTACTAGTAAGGTATAGGATGAATTAGTAATCAAGAGATGCAGCAAATGGGTCTGAACGAACTGGCCAATGCAAGGCATCACCTTAATCCCTTTACTAGATCTCTGGCCCTTTGACTTTTCAGTTTAAACATTTGAACTCTAACAAATATAATAAAGCACTCCAAACATAATTGTAGAGTTTAGCACATTATGTTTTATTTAAAAAAATTAATCATTCTGAATCACGGTTACAGTTATGATTGAGTTTCAAGGGTAGTGTTTGAGCACCCATCCCTTCACCAATGTCCTGCTTCCCTCCTGCACTCCTGAGGATTGAACCCGGGTCAGCTGTGTGCAAAGCAAGTGCCCTACCCACTGTGCTATCACTCTGGCCCCTTTTTCCCTTTTAGGCACTGTGGTTCAAGTACGGTTACCAATAGCGTATCCTGCATATCACTTTACCTCCTTTCAGCACCCAGTTCTGATCCAGAGTGACCACAACCCTCTATCGTTGTAGTGGTCCCTTGCCTGTCTCCTCCCCCCCCCCACACACACAGTAGTCTTGCTAGTAGCAAGACTAAGGGTCAGTTCTACTCTTTCTATTGTCTTTGGGCATTAGTTGTTCCTCTGCTGTTTCTTTATATCCTGAAAATCAGTGAGATAATTGTGTTGGGCTCCCTCCAATACAATTTGCTCTTCATGATAATCTTCAGATCCATGTATTTATCAGCAAATTTCATGACTTCATCTTTTAAAAAAACTGTGTAGTATGCCATTGTGTCTATGTGCCACGGCTTCTTTATCCAGTCATCTGTTGTTGAGCACTTGGGTTGTTTCCAGATTCAGGCTTTTGTGAATAGTGCTGCAATGAACTTAAGAGTGCAGATGTCTCTTCTGCATTGTTTTTGGGCCCTTAGGGAGTGGAATTGCAAGGAGTGGAATGCTGGGTTGTATTTTTTTTCTTTTTGGGTCACACCTGGCAATGCACAGAGGTTACTCCTGGCTCTGCACTCAGTAATTACTTCTGGCGGTGCTTGGGGGTACCATATGAGATGCTGGGAATCGAACCCGGGTTGGCCACGTGCAAAGCAAACACCCTACCCGCTGTGCTATCGCTCCAGTTCCAAGGCTGGGTTGTATGGAAACTCAATTCCTAACTTTTTTTCCTCTTTTTGGGTCACACTCGGCGTTGCACAGGGGTTACTCCTGGCTCATGCACTCAGGAGTTACTGCTGGTGGTGCTTGGGGAACCATATGGGATGCTGGGATTTGAACCCGGGTCGCCCACATGCAAGACAAACACCCTACCAGCTGTGCTATTGCTCCAGCCTCTCAATTCCTAACTTTTTTAGGGATGTCCATATTGCCTCCCCAAAAGGCTGAATTTAGCAAATTAATAAAGCAAACATTCACTTAGCCACCACCAAAATAAACAGAACAGTGGGAGGCCTCTGGACTCTCTATATGCAGAATATTTTATACTGTTTTATGTAAGTCAATAAACAATACAGAACCAGAGTGAAAGTACAGAAGGTACTGTGTGCTTGCCTTGCACACAGCTGACCTGGGTTTGACCCCTGATACCTCTTCTGGTCCCCAAGCCTGCTCTAGTGATCCCTGAGTGCAGACCTAGGAGTAAGTCCTGAGCACTGCCAGGTGTGATCTATAAAACAAACCAATTACCCACAATTTCTAGCCTAGTGATAAAGTTAACAATTGGTATAATCTTCTGCACACATCTAGGTGTCTTCCTGCCTACTTGAATATGGATGACTAAATCACTGGTTTCAGTTATTCACTTCTCTGTAATACATGGAATGACAACACATATGACACAGATACTTGGAGTGTTCTTGTCATGAAGTCTTGTGTGCTCCAGCAATAGATGAGAACATGCCCCGTGAGCTGAATGGAGACATAGGACTCACGGGGAGCAACTTGAAGTCCAGCCAACATAGGAACTTCCATATCCACTTACCTTCAGGATGCTACCTGGGAATTCCCACTTCTATGAAAGCACCCATTTCCTTGAAAGGAAACTTAAGTCACCATCCTCATCCGTCTACAGCAAGAGATAGGTGTCATCTAGTAGGTAGTTCTATCTACCAGGTGGACTGGCAAGTTGATTTTTACCCACTGGGGATACCCACCCCTTGCCCCTGTAATTGAAATTATTTCATATGCATGTTTCTCAATTTTATTTGACAATATACTTCCCATGGTCTTACTCTCATGTCTTCAAACTATGTTTAGCATAGGGCCAGGCTAAAAGACACTATAAAATATTAGAGGGCATCTTGGATCCAACAATCGAATTTAGGAAAGACCATCCAAGATGAATACATTAGGAATTCTGGGATGAGACAAGACTAGATGCACGGCCGAGGGACAGAATGAGGTGTACATTAGGTGTGTACATCTTTCAGCATTTCACATTTGCCTAACTTATAAACGTGTCATGTCAAAATCATGTTGTATGTCAAAATCATGGTTCTGTAATTGCAAAAGCATGTCAGGTTATTTGAATATAATTACTTTTGAAGTAATTGTGACCACAAAGCAAAAAAAAAGTATGACAGGTGCACACCCAATGTGCCGAGTTGTGTTTAGGTTTCATCATCGGAGTTTCTGTAACTATTCTCAAGTTCACAAGGTTCTTTGTTTAGGTTTACTAAAGCAGTTGTTGCTAGTTAAGCCTTTCTGTGATGTTGTTAGTCAAGATTAGTTGGATTCTACATTCCCATCCAATCTGTTGTGCTCCTACTAGGACGTTAGTATTGCAGAATTTGGAGATGTTCTTCCATAATTCAGGGTATTTAACTAGGCAGTTCAGCCAGAGGCATAGTAGCAGCTGTTGGATTGAGCCTGGTTGCCAGGGAGACCAGGTATCTGAGAAAATTTTTTTTTTTTTTGCGCTTTTTGGGTCACACCCAGCGATGCACAGGGGTTACTCCTGGCTCTGCACTCAGGAATTACTTCTGGCAGTGCTTGGGGGACCATATGGTATGCTGGGACTCGAACCCGGGTCGGCCACATGCAAGGCAAATGCCCTCCCCACTGTGCTATTGCTCCAGCCCCAGATATCTGAGAAATTTTTGTGGGTACATTTTCAAGATTAATTGATGAGTCTTTGGGAGAGGGCTAGTAGATGAACTTCTATGGCTGCTGCAGGGGGATGTGGATGTGGGTGCTCGGGCTTCCAGAAGCATGGGAGGTGGGGGAGGTCACCCTTTCTGACTCTGAGGCGGCCTGAATTTTCAGCCAAAAATAACCCGTGTACCTGAACTTTCTGGCATGTGTCTTCGGAGTTCGTTCGTGGTGACGGAGTCCAGACATGGTGGTAGTTGTTGAGTGAGTGCCGCTGCCAGAGCTTTGATCTGCCCCTCTCCCAAAACCTGTGTTTACTAAATTGTTGAGAATCACTGCTTAGCCTTCAGCCACTTAGTGCTTCATTAATGGGTTAATAAAGTTTCTTTGGTAACTTGCGCTGACCTGTGTTTATAAATATGGCAGCAAAGCAGGGCAAGATTCTCCTACTTTCAGACACTCTTCCTATAACAGTGCATGGTGGTTAGGGGAGGGAGAGGTAGAAGTGGGAACTGAGGATGAAATTATCAGTGACTACGTATGTATATATGAGCCAGGTTGGTTGGTTGTGTTTGGGCCACACTCAGTGATGCTCAGGGGACCATATGGGATGCCGGGACCAACCTGCTTCAGCCACGTGAAAGGTATGTACCTTAACTGTACTATCACTACGGCCCCTGAGCCAGGTATAGAGCCAAGCATTTCTTGTATAACTCCAACCCCCATCAGCCCTGAGGATTACTGGTCCACTCTTTATTTGTTTTTTGGGTCACACCCTACGATGCTCAGGGGTACCTCCTGGCTCTGTACTCAGGAATTACTCCTAGCAGTGCTTGGGGGACCATATGGGATGCCAGGGATCAAACCTGGGTCAGCCGTGTGCAAGGCAAATGCCCTACCCCTGTACTATCGATCTGGCCCCTACTGGTCCACTCTTTAAGAAAGGATTCTACAAGTAAAAACAGTTAAACAAATGGGACTACATTAAACTAAGAAGCTTCTGCACCGCAAAAGACACAGGGACCAGAATACAAAGGCAATCTACAGAATGGGAAAGGATATTCACCCAATACCCATCTGATAAGGGGTTGATATCAAGAGTATACAAAGCACTGGTTGAAGTCTACAAGAAAACATCCAACCCCATCAGAAAATGGACCGAAGAAATGAACAAACTTTTCCAAGAAAGAGATACGAATGGCTAAAAGGTACATGAAAATATGCTCTGCATCACTAATCATCAGGGAGATGCAGATCACAACTACCATGAGATACCACCTCACACCACAGAGAATGGCACACATCCAAAAGAGCAAAAGCAACCGCTGTTGGAGAGGATGTGGAAAGGGACCCTTCTACACTGCTGGTGGGAATGCCGACTGGTCCAGCCCCTTTGGAAAACAATATGGACGATTCTCAAAAAATTAGAAATTGAGCTCCCATTTGACCCAGCAATACCACTGCTGGGAATATATCCTGGAGAAACAAAAAAGTATAGTCGAAATGACATCTGCACTTACATGTTCATCGCGGCACTGTTTACAATAGCCAGAATCTGGAAAAAACCCGAGTGCCCGAGAACAGATGACTGGTTAAAGAAACTTTGGTACATCTATACAATGGAATACTATGCAGCTGTTAGAAAAGATGAAGTCATGAACTTTGCATATAAGTGGACCAACATGGAAAGTATCATGCTAAGTGAAATGAGCCAGAAAGAGACAGGCATAGAAAGATTGCACTCATCTGTGGAATATAAAATAACAGAGTAGGAGACTTACATCCAAGAATAATAGTATATAATGCCAGGAGGTTGGCTCCATAGCTTGGAAGCGGGCCTCACATGTTGGTGGAAAGTCATCCCAGATAGAGAAGGGAATACCAAGTAAAATGTGATTGGAGATACTGCGCGGGGAGGGAGATGCGTACTGAAAGTAGACTAGAGACTGAACATGATGGTCACTCAATGCCCCTGTTGCAAACCACAACACCCAAAAGGAGAACAAATTGGAATGCCCTGCCACAGAGGCGGGGTGGAGTGGGGGGATGGGATGGATACTGGGTTCATTGGTGGTAGAGAATGGACACTGGTGGAGGGATTGGCTCTTGAACATTGCACGAGGGAAAAACAAGCACGAAAAGGTGTGAATCTGTAACTGTACCCTCACTGTGACTCACTAAAAAAATAAAAATAAAAAAGGATTCTATGATGATGTACAGATTTCTAAGACATACGAGTCTCCATGGCTGGGAAACAATACATAGTAATTCAAAGTTCAGGTCTTATGAGGAAAAGGGCAGAGGAATCATCATGTACTGGAGGAGAGCAAGAAGTAACTTTGGACAGGGTGAGACCATCAGCAAGTAACTTTAGACATGATGACAGTATTAGCTGGGATGATTTTTTTGTTTGTGGGCTACTCCCAGCAATGCTCAGGAGTTAGTCCTGGCTCTGCACTCAGGAAATCACTCCTTGCAGTGCTTGGGGGACCATACGGGACACGAGATAAAACCTGGGTCGGTTGTGTGCAAGGAAAGAGCCCTACCCACTGTACTATCACTCAAGCTCTGAGATGTTAACTTTTAGATCTTTTTTAGGGGACAAAGGACTAATTTACTCATATACTTTAGTTAACTGAACTTTTTCCTCAAACAGGAAAAGGCCCTGAGAAGGCAAACCTCTGTAGGACACAGATCGCCAATAATTAGACAATACTTAAAGTTAAGATAAGGGAAGAGGAAATTACCAGCAGGGAAGTAGGCAAGGGCTGACAATTACTCTATTCTAATCTTCAGAGACTGCTAGGGGTTAGTTGTAGGAAGTGGCGAAAGCAATTTTAAGAGATGGTAAGTGATCAGTTCTATTTATAACCATACATGACAACAGGTAAGTAAGTACAGGAAACGAAAACCTGAACCTATTAACCAATCTTCAATTTTCTTCATAATTTTAGGATTAGAAGCAAGTTATTCCCTGGAGATCTTGTTTTACAAGGTATGTGTCTAAGGGCCCTGCTCTAACAATTTAGTTTTCCTACTTGTCTTTACTGTGGGAATAAATCACATATAACACACACACACACACAATGGGTCCTTTTATCTAAATCGCTTTTCACCTATCAATATACCAATATTAATTAACACACGGATAGGGGGCTAGAGTGATCATACAGTGGGTAAAGGTTGTTTCTTTGCCTTGCATGCGGCTGATCTAATTCCAAGTATTCCATATGGCACCTCCAAGCCCACCAGGAGTGATCATTGAGTGCAGAGCCAAGAGTAAACCCTGAGCACTGCTGGATGTGGGCCCCAAACAAAAAAAAACACTTGATGTCTTAAGAATATGCATGAGGGGCTAGAGTGATACAA
This sequence comes from Sorex araneus, assembly GCF_027595985.1. Classification (NCBI taxonomy): domain Eukaryota; kingdom Metazoa; phylum Chordata; class Mammalia; order Eulipotyphla; family Soricidae; genus Sorex; species Sorex araneus. Next base: position 115,324,462 of record NC_073306.1, on the reverse strand, counting down.
CAGTGGGTAGGGCATTTGCCTTGCATGCGGCTGACCCAGGTTCAATTCCTACCATCCCCTGAACACTGCCAGGAGTAATTCCTGAATGCAGAGACAGGAATAACCCCTGAGCATTGCTGGGTGTGACCCAAACAGCAAAAAAAGAAAAAAAAAAAGGGCAAAAAATATGCTGCATGAATGGGGTGGGAGATAGTACAGTGAGTACGGTGCTTACCCTGCATGCAGCTGACTTGGATTTGATCCCCAGTATCCCATACGATTCCCTGAGTATCTGTCAGGAGTGAGTGATTCCTGATTGCAGAGTCAGGGGTAACCCCTGAGCACCGCCAGGTGTGGCGCACCCCCTCCCCGCAAAGTATGCATGAAGAGTAAACTTTCAAATGAAATGAGATGATTGGATAATGGCATTTTCTCGGATTTCAATAGAGTTGTAGAGATTTCAACAGAGTTGTAGAAGTGTAGAGAGTACAGGGAGTGGGTGCTTGCTTTGCACATAGCAGATTGGGGTTCCATCCCTGGCATCCCATATGGCCCCCTGGACCCTGCAAAAAATGATCCCTAGCCCAGAGCCAGGAATACCCTGAAAACAAAGTAACAATAATAAAAGTTGTTAACTGTTAAGTAACCCAAGAAGAAGCCATACATGTGATAAGGGCAGGAATGAAACCAATCCTGTTCATTGATACCACACTTTGTTTACTGTAGCTCAATGTCAAACACTTGCAGGTTTCCATTTTCCTTAGCCAGTTTTAATCCACTCTCCTTCACATTTCTATCAACCAAATATTAAATTCAAAGCACATTTTAACTTTTAAGACATCCATCACACACGGTGTCGTTGGAGAACCATACTGCTCACACTGCAGGGACATTTAATTTGTTTAAATGTTTTTATTAAAAAAAAAAAAATTAAAGACCTTCATGGCACAACTTCTTCCCAGCACAGTTGTTTTAGTTATACCAATTACAATACAATTACAACCAATAAATCAAGGGGTGGGGTGAAGGGAATGTCTGACTTCAAACTTGGAAAAAAAAAAGTTAGGTGCCCTACTTCAAACAAAGTTAAAAAATACTTTAAAAAACTTTCTGAGTAATTGCCAATGGAACTGTCTAATAGTGACAATCCGGTTCCAGCCATCTGAAGTGCTGAGAAAGTGTCCCAATACAAGGTATACAGATGAGGTAATTTACAACACAGAAGTTGTTACTCTGTAAACCCTTGCCCCCCACCCCCTCCATTGTTGTTTTCTTTTGCTTTTTCATGCTTCTGCAGTGACTCCTTAAGTAGCATTTTAAAAAAACTTTCATTTTATTTTAAAAGGCTCCCGGGTGGCATTTCAGAGTCCTCTGCATTCATTCACCTTCAGTTTCTTGCAAGGTCTGAAGCGTTTCCCCACATCAGTCCCAGCTACACCTAAATTCTCTGAGCTACAATGGTAGGATCTGAAGTCTCGATTTAAACCCTTCTCCCCACCTTAAGAGAAGTAATTCATTAGTTGTAAGTGTTCTGTTCAAATCACAATCCAGTGCAAATGTTATCACAAATTGCATCTCTGGCACATCTGGTGCTTTTAGCTTTTGCACAAATTCAACATAACCCTCACAGCATTCTAGGGCAAAAAGGGTCAAGAACAATAAATACCCTCTGTCAGTGGCCACAAGGAAAAAAAAAAAAAACCCTGCCACACAGTCCAAATGTTTTCCCTTCAGTTTTCCCTACAGGAGGCTACAGCTTCCTCTTAAATTTGCCATTATTTTCACCAAAGCCACCACCTTGATAAGAATTATTACTAAAGCCAAGATGGGTTACACAGTTAAGGTTCATTAAGTTCAATTCCTCAAACAATTATTTTTATGACGCCAGGTGAGAAGGGCTTGTGAATCTATTAAGTCAGAATGGGGAACTAAGATGTTAGACTTCAAAACACGTTGGAAGAATTTTTCCTAGTCCCCATAAGCAGCTACTGCAATGAAATAAAAGGAGAAAATACAGAGCTGATGGTTTTGCTATTGTGCTTAAAAAACTAGGCTTCCTCAGTGAAGCACCTGATAAACTTAGGTGGTTGGATTACAGTGGAAAATCCACTTTACATACACATAAACACACAAAACTGGCGACTTTTCCCACCCCCAACCCCCAATCCCTGCACTGCTGAGAGACAAAACGAGTTTTATGGCAAAGGATCCTTAATCCCCAGAGACGCTTTGGCTTGTGGTGCTTTTTTAAGGCCTCTCTGCCCTGCCCAGTACCATGGATTGAACGAAGGGTGTATAAAAATAGGGGCCTTAGGAAGCCTCCACGGTACTGGGCTGTAGGCCCCTCAGATGCGAACATGAGAAACCCACCCAGCGAGACCTTTACAGAGGGAACTTAAACCTAACCTTGATAAATAAAACCAAACGTTTATTTACACCAAAGAATTCCAACACTGGGTCTTTCACATATGAATAACAAAGTATTATATATACACACAGCAAGGGATGGCAGGGCTGTAACAAGAGAGTTTATCATTTCCCCACAATTACAGGTCTACCATTTCAGATTCACTGGAGATAGCAGCTCTGCTTCTACCTCTCAGATACACTTATCAGAGTGAGGGGCAGGCCTTCTCACTGGATGGCAAGTGAGGGAAGGGAAAGGCAGGAAGAAAAGTATGCAGAAAGCTTAAAAGAAATCAGTGTGGCCACATCTCCCAATAGCTCTCTTCAAAAAGTGGCTAGCATTTACACGCTATACTTGTTTCTTTCATAAAAGGCATTAAGTTATACCCAGTAACTAACTGAATTCAAAATGGCCAATCAAAACAGAAAAAATTTTGCCTTCCCCCCCTCCTATCTGCTATAGAGCATGTCAAGAGATCTAAGGGGCAAAAAAAGACCATGGCAAGAAGCGTGGGAGAAAAAAAATAGTAAAAATTTAAATGGAAACTCAAATCATCAGTGAGGAGGAGGATTGAGGGCTAGGTCAGTAAGACATGATTCATACCTAACAAGTTTTCAGGATCTGTCTGCACTTTGGGTAGACTTTTAGCATCTCAATGAAACACAGATATCCACCAGGTTTGCCAGGATAACCCCACTGAAGCACTTCTGGAGTAAAGTGAGAGTGATTAGCAGGACACTGCTCTGATAGGTTGGGTCCTCCCCTTCTTTTTGTTCCTCCCAACCTCCCTTGAGCAGCTCCAGTTTTGTAATCTCTGGAGAAGAGCATGAGAGACAAACCCTCAGACCATGGAACAGTGGGGGAGCAATGGGCATGGGAAGAAGTCTCTACCCGGAAGCAGCAGTTGGGATCGGGACTGGTTTGCCTTTGTTTTTAGTGATAAGGAACTGAATTTGGAAGGGGAGAGAAAAATCTGTCCGTGAAATATTCCACCTGCAAGTTAATTTTTCAGGGAATCCCCTGAGTTATGAAAAGTTCGAGTTAAAAAAAAGGGGGGCAGGGAGAGATAATTAGCCTATTATAATTTTTTTAAATGACTGAACTACTATAAATCCACAAGCAACGGTTCAGACACGGTGCTTCTGAAGTATTTCACCCCTCTCCGCCAGGCGCAAGCTGCATCAAGGAGAGAGTGGACTCCCTCCCACCTCTGCTCAGGCATCAGGAGAAACGAAGGGGCCATTACTGCTGAGCGCCAGCGGCGGCTGGAACAGGCATCCCAAGGGGGTTGGCAGCAGCAATCACTGGTGAGCCTGCCAGAGGTCCAAGGGGTGAAGGGGTTGGCACTGAAGAAATCCCTGAAAGAAACAACTCACCGTGAGCCAGACACATCCACTATGACAATCTTACTCATTAGTTTTTCATGCTACAAATCTCAAAAGTGATGCAACTGTGGTCTCTCTTTCAAAATACTTTATTGTACCCAATACTCCTGCACTGTAATTGACCCTGTGTAACTGAAACCATGAAAAGGAAAATCATATGTAAGGCATTAGCACTACACTAAAAGCCATTATCAGTGGGAAAGAACACTTCCATCTCTAAGCGAAAATAGTGTTTGAGAATTTATTTTCCTTTGGCTTCTTCCACTATCTGTTAAGACTGCTCTCAAGCAGCCATTTCTTTGTTTTTTGGACTGCACCTCACTGTGCACAGGGCTCAATCCTGGCTCTATTTTCAGGGATCACGCCTGGCACTGTTCAGGGAATCTCATGTGGTGCTACTCACTGTACTATCTTTCTGGCCCCAGCCTGTTCTTTAAATTTCTTTCTTTTTTTGATAATTGTTTTGGCCATATCCTGCAATGCTCAGGCCTTACTCCTGGCTATGCTCAGGCCATCACTCCTGGTGAATTTAGGGGACAATACAGGATGCCGAAGAACAAACTCAGGCAAGTGCCTTACCTGCTGTACCATCTCTCTGGCCCCAATGTTCTTCATTTTTCAACAATTACAAAGGTTCCAAAGAGCATTCATTGGAAAATCTCCCTCGTCATGTTGCTTGGCCAACTGATGGTACTATTTTGGGGGAATACCCTTTTGGAAATGTTTTATGCATACACACCAGCACAGTTTTTATAAGAATATGCACACAAGAATTAAAGATTTAGTTATATGTTCTTTGTGATCTTGGACATGGTTATGTATATTGCCTTTTAAACGTCACATTATCTTGGAATTGAAGCTAGAGAAGAACATGAAACAATATTCTTTGGCTTTAAATTACCCTACTAAGTGGATGCCCTATACTTCACCTAACAGTTATTAATCCTTGAAGTTCTTTGAGTGTTTGGGTAAATGAATGGCCTCACTACCACAAGTATACCGTCATGGCTGTTGCCAACGTGTTGAATTCATAGAAGATGGGCCTATGTGTTTTTTAGAATAACTGTGTATCCTGTACAAACCCTACCTTACTGCCCCCAATTTCTTTTTCCTTTTTTTTTTTTTTTGGGGGGGGGTAGGAGGTTGGACTACATCTAGTTGTGCTCAGAGGATCATGTGGTGCCGTGGATTAAACTCAGGTTAGCCTGCACACTAATTGACACAGGTTTGATCCCAGCACCACGAAGGGTCCCATGAGCATCACTAAGAGTAAAGTCCTGGGGGCTGCTTGGTATGTTCCCCCAAAACAAAAATAAAATGCAAATATTAAAAAGGTACCCAAATGAATAAAGATCAGGCAACTAATGTTACTTTAAGCTGATAAAGAATCTTTTTTACTCTTTAGGGCAAACTGAGACTTGTAAATTTCTCAGTGAGAAGATTTTGGAATGTTAGTCTAGAATTGATTAAAATTTAGAAATTATCAGTAAGTAAATTAACCCCCAGTGATATGATGGTTTTTCTGCTTACCAAACGAATTTAATAAACTACAGTACATATCTGGTGGTATAGTTTGTCCATGTGATCATTCAATGGGAGCCACTGCTGGTACAGGGCACAAACATGCGAAGACAATAGAAAGTCCAACAGAAGAAACTGGATCACATAGAGGGAACTAAATTAGTAAGAACTGATTGCTACATGCATTTTTTTTTAAGTAATATACTGACCTGACATCATATTGGCGCTGCTGACCGGCGTACTGCCTCCTGCCATGCTAGATGAACCCATTCGAGCCTGGTCCTTCACGACAGTGTCTAGAAAAGAAACAAAAGGGTTAAATTGTTTTTTTGGGGAAGAGTGGGAGGATGGAGAGCATACCCAGTGATGTTTAGGGCTTACTCCTGGCTCTGTGCTCAGAAATAATTTCTGGCAGTGCTTGGGGCACCATATTGGGATGCCAGGGGTCAAACCCAGGTTGACCATGTGCAAGCCTTACCCGCTGTTCTCTCTGGCCCCCAGAAGGTTAAGCTTTAATATTAAGCTTTTATGCGCTTGAAGGATTAAACTAGTGATCTGGGACCTTAAAGCAATCATCCCCACATATATATATATATATATATATATATATATATATAGTGTGGTGTGTGTGTTTTTGGGTTACAACTGGTTGTGCTCAGGGTTTACTCCAGGCAGACTTGTGGGACCATATGGGGTGCTGGGGTTAAAAGCCAGGTCGGCTACCTGCGAAGCAAACGCCCTACATGCTGTACTATTTCTTTGGCCCCTATATTCTGCATTATTTCCAAAGCATGCTAAGATAGTAAACCCTTATTATGAATATAACAAGTAATATAAATTAGAATTATCTTGCCTTTTAAACTGTGGTAAAGGTCAACTTCTAAATTTCTGAAGCAGAGAGCTGAGGTAATTATGCATAGTATAGTTAAAAGGAATCCCATTAAGTTCTATGTAGACAATATATATATATATATATATATATAATTGAATTTGGTCAAACAGTAACAGATTATCAGTGAACTGTTTTACTGCTGTTCACAGCTCAGTCATCAAGAATAGTAAAGTTTGTGCAGGTTAGTGCTATGACCAGACACCAGTCTCAATCTCAAGCAATCTGTCAGTTTGCTACAGAAGGAGGAGAGCAGGCAAGAGTATAACTGATTTAAAACAAATCTACCCCTCCAATCAAGATTGACTTAATGTTGAAGCTAACATCAGTGTGAAAAGGGTGCGTCCAAGAGGCATTTTCACTTGCTTTTTCCAGGAGAGCATAACTCTCAAAAACTTAGGTCAAGATGTTCACATATCTTTTGTCAAAGACAGGAGAAAAATAGGACTGTTTGTTCTAATAAAACCAAATCAAACTGGCCATTGACAAATGTCACTCACACTGTAAGAAAAGCAGCTTCTTCCTCTTTTTTTTTTTGCTTTTTGGGTGACACCCAGCGATGCTCAGGGCTGACTCTTGGCTCTGCACTCGGGAATCAGTCCTGGCAGTGCTTGGGGAACTATATGGGATGCTGGGAATTGAACCTGGGTCGGCCACATACAAGGCAAATGCCCTACCCACTGTGCTATTGCTCCAGTCCCTAAAAAAGCAGCTTCGTTCTTTTTCTTTTGGGTTACACCTGGCGATGCACAGGGGTCACTTCTAGCTCTGTACTCAGGACTTATTCCTGGTGGTGCTCAGGGGACCATATGGGATGCTGGGAATCGAACCTGGGTGGGCAGAGTGCAAGGCAAACGCCCTACCTGCTGTGCTATCACTCCAGTCCCACCCGCCACCCCAAAAGCAGCTTTTTTTTTTTTTTTTTTTGCTTTTTGGGTCACACCCGGCGATGCATAGGGGTCACTCCTGGCTCTGCACTCAGGAATTATCCTTGGCGGTGCTCAGGGGATCGTCTGAGATGCTGGGATTCGAACCTGGGTCAGTCGCGTGCAAGGCAAATGCCCTACCTGCTGAGCTATCACTCCAGCCCCCAGCAGCTTCTTTAGGAGTAAAAATGTTTCAGGAATTCTGAGACATGAATTTTCCCAACAATTCTATAGGACAGGTGCCAGAACTATCCCCATGTGAAAGAAATGAGAACCTTCTTGGGTGAAGTGAGCTATAATGCTGGACTCAAATCTTCTCTGAAGGGCTCTGGGCCGAGAGCCTTTCTCACTGCATATATTCATCTTTGCCTTGTACAGTCTATTGGGCAAGCCTCAACAGGCTCTGGAACAGCTGAACTTACAGAAATAGGGGTGCTCCATGGCCTCTCTTGCAGTGAGCCGTGACTGATGGTCATATCGTAGCAGCTTATCCAGGAAATCCAAGGCCTCTGGGCTGACAAGATGCTGGTTTTCACTGTGGACAAAGCGCTCCCATCGCTTACGGGAGTGCCTGCAGAGTTAAGAAGGAAGGATCAGGCTAGAGAAGCCTAATATTTCACTGCTACATTTCGTTAGTGGTTAGGAGCCTAGGCAATAAATAGAAAAGGACTAAAACCTCAGAAGCCATGTACAATCCTGCCACTGGGAAGGCAAAAAAAGCTACACTGAAGAGACTGGAATAGGAGAAAAAGTGCAGCAGATAAAAATAAATCTGGGTTCTCACAATTTTATAAAATGCCATTCAGGATATTTTATAGGGTTGAATTTTCCTATGTAGCAAGAATGGAGATTCACTGCACTTCTGCCTCTTGTCCAGCAAATTTGCATCAGACAAGTCCACCTTTTCCTGATAAGCAGTAAATGAATAATTTGTCTCGTCACTATTTTCAGAATCTGGCTGTCTGCATTCAAGTCTTTAAGCATCTACTGTCAACTTCTTTCTTTTCCTTTTTTGCGGGCAGGGGCACACCATGAGGTGCTTGGGGTTCATTCCCGTGGGCCTGAGATACCATATGGGGTGCTGAAAAGCTAACACAGGTTGGATGCGTGCAAGGCAAGCACTTTACTCACTGTACTATCTCTCCAGTCACTGTCAATTTATTTTGACAAAATTGTAATCCTTCTAACTAGAATTGCCACTCAATTCAACGTTTATATTAGGCCTGCCCATGTATCATCCCATGGCATAAGGACTACTGATAGTTCAGCAGAGCTTGAATATAGGTGATAGGTATTTTGAGCAAAGAATCGGCTTACAACCAAACTGCTTAAGGCACAGATGCATAGATTGTTTTATGACTTACCTGCCCAAAATATCATTGAAACGTGGATCTAATTCAATGTTGTATTTGTCAATATAGTCATATAAATCTTCAGTCCCCAGAACTTTGGCTATCCTCACCAACTAGAATTAAAGACAAAAACCCACACCACAAACATATTACATGATTAAATCAACAAACATGACAGAGTAACAGAATGGGATAATCATGATTCCCAACTCAGTTTACTTCAAATGTGTGTGCACAACGGGGTTATTTCTAATAAAACTCCTTCTATTACCACTTGATCTGAAGGCATCAAAAAAGGGAAACCTTGCCTTTTTTTATTTTGGGGCTACACCTGGTTCAACACTGGGTGATGACTCCTACCCAATGCACTATCTCTCCAGTCCCAGGAAACTTTGCTTTTCAACCTGATTACTTCCTTAAATTTACCACCTTGGTGAAGGTTGTTTTTTAAGAAAAAACGAACAAAAAAAACCTCTCACAACATAGGTAAAGCTATCACTTCTAGTAAACTCCTTGTATATATAAGACCATTCCTGCAATTGCCTGTTGCTTGTAGTTTCTTATTTATTGTTCAGTTCTCTTACTGAGCTATCTGAGGAATAACTATTCTTTATTTCTCATTCCTTAGTGCTACTGGATTTCCTCCCCTTGTTTGTTTTTGGGCCACACCTGGGCCACAATGCTCAAGGCTTATTCCTGGCTCTACAGTCAGGGATCACTCTTGTTGGGTATTTGTGGGGAGGGGGTGGTAAACAAACTGCATGTGGTGCTGGGGAACTGAACCTGGGTCAAACACAAGCAAGGCAAGTGCCTCACCCACTATACTATCTCTCCATCCCCAGAATTGCTGATTTTTACTGAATTCAGGTGGTATTCCTTGCCCTCAACTGCTATCAATTCTGCTCAAGCAAGGCAATAGTAACATAAGGTTTGGAAACAATTTAGAAACATTTGGAAAAATGTTCTCTGATCTCTCTCTTTTTTTTTTTTTGCTTTTTGGGTGACACCGGCATTGCACAGGGGTTACTCCTGGCTCTGCACTCAGGAATTACTCTTGGTGGTGGTCGGGGGACCATATGGAATGCTGGGAATTGAACCCGGATCAGCTGCATTCAACAAACACCCTACCTGCTGTAATATTGCTCCAGCCCCTCTCTGTTCTTCAAAAGGAAGGAAAACTCATACAAAAAAACAATATCTATATTCAACTTAATTTGTACAAATACACAAATCACAGAAGTAGCACAAAAAACATGTTTGAAAAATCATTCTCAGCTATAAAAGTTCACATTAAGAAAGTCTAAGGTAAAGACCTATTATACTGTTGTTCTTGAAATCTCGTGTTATCTTATAAAATGTTTTAAATGTATATTTTGCAATAAATAAGCAATGATCATTTATAATAAGGCACCTCACAAAATCCTAATCTGAGGACTACTGTCAGCTTGGCAGAACAAACTCTGAATTTAGCACACTCAGAGATTCTGTAGGTCTCCAAAGTGGGCTAGGTATCTCTAGGACTTTTATTAGTTTGTTCAGTTTTTGAGCCACACCCAGTGATACTTGGTTATTTCTGGCTCTGCACTTAGGAATTACTCCTGGCAGTGCTCAGGGGACCAAATGGAGTACCAGGGATTGAATCTGGGTTCAAGGCAAGCGCCTATCTGCTGTACTCTCTCTAGCCTCATGGGAAATTCTAGTTTTTTTTTTTTTTTTTGCTTTTTGGGTCACACCTGGTGATGCACAGGGGTTACTCCTGGCTCTGCACTCAGGAATTACCCCTGGCCGTGCTCAGGGGACCATATGGGATGCTGGGATTTGAACCCGGGTCAGCTGTGTGCAAGGCAAACGCCCTACCCGCTGTGCTATCTCTCCAGCCCCGGGAAATTCTAGTTTTAACAAGATTCCCTGAAGTTTCTAATGAGACAGATCTGATCTAACATGAACAACCTATATCACCTGATCATAATTATCATGTCCGTGGAAAAATGGCTCCTTCCGAAAGATCATACTGGCCAGCATACAACCCAAGCTCCACATATCCAAACTATAATCATACATCTGCATAAAAAAAAAAGAGAGAGAGAGAAAAAAAAGTCAGTCACTATATAAAAAAAAAAAAAGCCGGTAATTTCAACTATAAAATTGATTATCCAAATATTAGTATCTCTTGTTTAGAGCAAGAGGCATTCTTTTTTTTTTTTTTTCCCGCTTTTTGGATCACACCCGGCGATGCACAGGGGTCACTCCTGGCTCTGCACTCAGGAATTACCCCTGGCGATACTCAGGGGACCATATGGGAAGCTGGGAATAGAACCCGGGTCGGCCTCGTGCAAAGCAAACGCCCTACCTGCTGTACTATCACTCCAGCCCCAGAGCAGGAGGCATTCTTAATGCTTGGGTGGGTCATCAGGGCTATGCCCAACAATACTTGGAGGGGATGAGGGCATGAAGTGATAGGGACCAAGTCCAGAACATGTGCTCTACTATAGCCACATTCTTGGCACCAAAACTACTATTTTTATAGCTAGCAATCTCAACTAGTAAGGAAAATTTCATTTAGAAAAGTTATTTTTGTTTCATATGCGAGACAAGTGCTCTATTGCTGAGTAACATCCCCCAAGTCTGAAACAGAAAAATAATTAGGGGGGGGGTCACACTGAACTCTGTGCTCAGGGGTCACTCCTGATGGATTTGGAGGACGATAAGGGTTGCTGAGGTTTGAAGTCAGATAAATAGTCACATTCAAGACAAGCGCCCTACTCACTGTACTGTTTGCTCCAGCCCTGGGTTCAGAATTTCATGCCACTTTTATACTCACCTGATAGTCTACAAGAAGTTCAGGACCTTTGAAGTATCGGGAAGCAACGCGAACATTGTATTCTTGGCCAGGATGGTAAAATTCAGCCAACCCCCAGTCTATTAGTCGTAACTAAGGGAGATGGGGAAGAAAAAAGAATTATAAACAATTTTATAATCCCTCACACTGCCACTTAAGTATTCTTACATATCCACATCACTCTATTCAAATTCTTCAGTGAGGATAGGATGAAAATCAAACTCAACATACAAGGCTCTCAATGATCAAGCTGCTATGCATCTGTGAGACAAAGTTCTGATAAAATACATAATTTCATTTTGTGCTTCTAAAAATTGTTGAAGCTGAAGTGGGAGTGACAGTACAGTACCCCATCTTGCATGTGGCCAACTTGGGTTCAATCCCCAGTATATGGTTCCCAGAGCCTGTGAAGAGTGATCCCTGAGCACAGAGCCAGGAGTCAGTCCTAAGCATTGCTGGGTTGTGGCCTAAGAATGAAAACAAAAATATTGCTGAAGCTGCTATTCTGAGAACAAAATCCCCAAAATCCAACTTTATACTCCTATCGGCAAACATTACATTTTCTGACACCTACCAAGTGGAAGTCTTTTTTAATTTAGTGAACTGAACCATTGTCTGTAGCTCTCTAGAAGCTCAGCTATATTATTTTACTATATATTATATTCTGCCTTTCTTTTTTTGATGTGGACTATAAGCTCATTTAGGATAGGGACTATTTTATTCACTTAACATTGTGACCAGTACAGGGGATAGACAGAAAAATAATTTGTTGGGGAAATTAAAAAGCCACGCAAAACAGATCTTACCAAAATATATCCTGAAAGTAGAAAAAGTACTAGCAACAGCAAACAACTTACTTATGCACTGTGCAAAGCAAGGCCATGATTTAAAGAATGAACAGTAGTACCTGTGTAGTGCCTAACTACTCCAGCATTCTTAACAAGCAGTATCTTGCTTAAACAACAAAGGGAAAGATTAAAAACATTAACCCCCAGCCCCCAAAAGAGAATGCAGCAAAATAGTAGAATCCATGCACTTGTATGTGTGAGGTCTGAGCTATGGTCTCTGGCACATGCAAGCAGACAGGCATAAACATGAAAATATTTAACATTTTTTTCCCTTAAATCCTTTACACTAGAACTCCAGAGCTCTTTCTGAATTTTTCTGTTTTTGTTTCAAGCACACTGAGCAGTGTTCAGGGTTTACTTCTGGTGCTACACTCAAGAGATCATGCCCAGTGGTCTGCTTCAGGGGATATGGGATGCTGGTGATTGAGCCAGGGTCAGTCATATGAAAGGCAAGCACCTGACTTGCTGTACATTCTGGCCCATTATTCTTAAATTTTAGCTTTTCTAATACATGTGAAGTAAAAAAAAATTTTAATGTAAGTAAGAATATGCTAATCTGCTCAAACCCAGCAAAAGATTTGCAGCTTCAGAGAAAAGTCCTGGCAAGGTTTTCTTTGATCTGGTTCTCTTTACCTCTGTGACTTCATTTTCTTCCTCCTTCCCTTTGATCCCAGCTGTATCCTTGCTGTTGCCTCAACATGCCAGGAATATTCTGGTCGAAGGGTTTCTGTATGAAACACTTCTTCCCAATTTCACAAGGACTTCTTCCCAAGATCCTTTAAACAGTCTCTAAAATGTCACCTTTCCAATGAACCTATACCTTTGTTCACCTTTTTGGAAACTCTTAACACACTCCCACTATTTATTGTTGATGTTCTTTTTCTCCACATCACGCATTTGTCTAGTTGTCTCAAGTCAGTATTTCACCCACTTAACAAAAACTATTACAAAGTTTGTGACTGTAAGAAATGTTAGTTGTTGGGCCAAGCATATGGCTCAATGGTAGAGCCTTGCAAGTGAGGGTCTGGGTTCAATACCTGGCTGAAGAGGAAAAAAAAAGTTGAATGAATAAATCACCTTAACCCCAACACCCCTTGCCATCCTGTCCTGCCAAGCAACAGTCATCCTTTTCTTCTAAGGTGGGCTTGGAAAACGAAACATTATAAAGCATATGGTCAGTGCAGTACCGTTAAAAGCACTTAGTGCTCCAGGAACTTGTGCTAACAAGCAGCAGCATTTTCTGAATATTTTGTCTCTTTTACTACTGTTCACTTAATACTCAGTAATCCAGTGGCCTAGTATTATACTGAGTGAAAGTTACCATATCTTTTGTTTTTAAAAAGCAGAATAAATTGGCAAATGAGGAAGGAGTTTTCTGAGAAACTAGTTATTCAATAAATCAATCTAGAAGCCAGGTTTCCTGGCCACGTCTTTTTTCTTCGTTGTGGCATTCTTTCTTTTTGGCCACACCCAGCAGGATTCAGAACTTACTCCTGGCTCAAGGTTCAGGGGACTGTATGTAATGCTGGAGATTGAACTCAGGGAAGCAGCTCTACTGACCCTACAACCACTTTAGCCCCTCAATGTACCATTCTTATAAAAATCTTCTAAATATGAGTAATTTTTAAAATTTTATTTTTTATTGAATCACCATGAGATATACAGTTAAAGTTGCTTATGACTGGGTTTCAGTCATATAATATGAATAATTTTTAAAAACAGGGTAATTTGTTGTTTTGGGGGGGTCATACCCAGTGGTGCTCAGGGCTCATTCCTGGCTCTCTCTGCTCAGGGACCAATCACTCCTGGTGGAATCGGGGGATCATATGGGGTGCTGGGAATTGAACCCAGGTTGGCCACATGAAAGGAAAGAGCCCTACCTGCTGTACTATTTCTTCAATACCCTCAATAGGGTGATTTGTTTTTTTTTTTTTTTTTTTTTTTTTGCTTTTTGGGTCACACCCAGCGATGCTCAGGGGTTACTCCTGGCTTTGCACTCAGGAATTACTCCTGGCGGTGCTTGGGGGACCATATGGGATGCCGGGGATTGAACCCGGGTCGGCCGCGTGCAAGGCAAACGCCCTACCCGCTGTGCTATCGCTCCGGCCCCCTCAATAGGGTGATTTGTAAATTAATTCACTCAAGTATTTATCAAGTGCCTAATATGTACCAAGGATTATAAAACATAACCCTTGGAAGTACTGGAGATAGACCGTTAAATCCATGTTGAAACAAGACATGCTGTATTGCTTTTACCTTTCTGTGTTCATGATCAATCATTACATTATGGGGCTTCACATCTCTGTGCATAATTCCCATGCTGTGACAGTAATCCAAGGCCTGTGGAAAGATGAGGTAAGAAATAAGAGTGTGAGCTCACTTAAATGATTTTTACAATAAAGCTCTATTCATTTTTCTTCCGAGCATTCTTTCTAGCCTAAATCACACAACTATCCTTGGTGGTTTTTAATTTTGTTTTTGGGTCACACCCTGCGATGTTTAGGGGTTATTCCTGGCAGTGCTCGGGGGACAATATGGGATGATAGGAATTATAACCTGGGTCAAACGTGTTAAGACAAACTCCCTGCTCCTGTAATAAATATTGCTGTGGCCCCACCAACTATTCTTTAGCAGTTGTTCAAAATCCCAATCAAATAAATGCAGTTCCCTCAACTTCAAGTTCTATTCTTTCTTACAGTGTGTTTCTTTTTGAACAGAAAAGACCCAATGCACATCAATCGCATTATTTCTGCTACTTCTCTCTTAGCCAAAACTTAAAAATTTTACAAATAGGTCCCTTGAGAGGGGCAGCGGCGGGGGAGGGGTAAGAAATAAACCTGCCTATGCCACAGACCTCTCAATCACATATTATATGGGGGATAGGGAGGGGTCCCTCTCCAGTGGTACAAAGGGCTGTTCTTAGAAATACCTGGCCTGGTAGTGCAGGCCTGATGTTTCAGGGACATGGCATGGTGATCCATTACGCTGGGGCCAAATGTATTGGGCCCACTACAGGACAACACTAGTAGTGCTGTGAATACACAGTGCAGGACTCAAACATTGGGCCTCATGCTCCATCTATATCCCCTGAATTACTCCTATTATTTTTAGCAGCAAGAGTCTACTGAGAGGATGTCCATCATGGCCTACACTCTGAGTAAGAATTGCTGATTGTCTTTTGTGAATAGTACATGCATGCATATTATCCAGTAAAAGCATGAATAAAACCCTATAGCTCACAAAGCTAGAACATTTTAGGTTTGATCTCAAGTTTGCCAACTTATAATTCAATTTGAAAACTATGTCCATTCTCTGAGTGGTATAACCCTTGGGCTTGTTAATTCTACACTCTAAGTCAACAGATGTCATTGGTCATGTCCCCATCCTTACTGAAGGGCAACCAGGTTTTTTTTTTTTGTTTTTTTTTGTTTTTTTTTTTTTTGCTTTTTGGGTCACACCCGGCGATGCACAGGGGTTACTCCTGGCTCTGCACTCAGGAATCACTCCTGGCGGTGCTCAGGGGACCATATGGGATGCTGGGAATCGAACCCGGGTCGGCCGCGTGCAAGGCAAATGCCCTACCCGCTGTGCTATTGCTCCAGCCCCGCAACCAGGTTTTTAAGGTTTGTAGGATTAGAAAGCATAGTACTGTTTTTGTTAAGACATGCTAACCACAAGATAACACGAGCCAAAAGACAGAGCAAATATCTGTTAGCAGTCTCCTTAGGGTTTTTCTAAGGTTCAAAGGCAGGCTTTCCAATGCTCATTTAATAAGAAATTTTAGCCAACACTAAGCAATTTTCTCATCTATAAGGCTGATCTTGTGACTAGAAGAAAAGTATTTTGTGATCCCAGTTTAGAAATCAAAGTCTGATCTAAGTCAGCAATGCTTAAGAAGTGACTTACATAAATTATCAGGGCAATGACCTTTCGAGGGCAAAGTTAATTTGACTGCTTTATCTGTGGAATTTTAAATGAAAATGGTATACCAGGATCCAGCACATTAAAAGCTATTTTTTTTTTCCTTTTTCGGTCACATCTGGAGATGCACAGGGGTTACTCCTGGCTCTGCACTTAGGAATCACCCGTGATGGTGCTCAGGGGACAATATGGGATGTTGGAAATCGAACCCAGGTCCGTCGCATGCAAGGCAAACGCCCTACCCTCTGAGCTATTGCTCCAGCCCCAGAAGCTAATTTTTTTTTTTACAAGTTTTGATAACATCTGTAGAAACAAGATGGAGATTATAAATGAAACCCTACGAAGCATTCCGAATTTATTCCTACTAGATGCTACCTCATAACCCTTATAATAGCACAAGGATTTTGATGCTATTGACTTAACTAAAAAATCATAAGGAGGTCCCTTCTTTCAACACTGTAAGTTAATTCACCTGATTTTCTACGTCACTTAAGCTATTCAACAAAGAGAAGATCAAGTTATAACTATATTCTCTTACCTTCAGAATCTCATACATATAAAATCGAATATCATAGTCTGTTAATGTCTGGTACAATTGCTGTCAAAGATAAATAAAATATTTAAGCCATAAAATAATACTGATAGAAATGCAATTTTTCATCCTATGTTGTAATTCAAACTAAGACTTGGCTCATTTTCCGTTTCAAGATCTATCTGTTTACTGGATTCTATTTTTCTAACATACATTTTATTGATTCACTGACTGACTGCTTCCCCCCTCCCTTCCACGTTGCTTGGGTGTTTCTTCTGGCTCTGCACTCAGGAGCCACTCCTGGTGGGCTCAGGGAATGATATGGGTTGCTGGGGATTGAACCATGGTCAGCCATGTTCAAGGAAAGCTATACCATTTCTCCTGCAATCCCTCCTTTTAAAGCTCTTTACCTTCAGACTTTTTTTTTTGCATTGATGAGATGATAAGGTGGGCCTTTTATTTTTGCTTTTTTTGGTATACCCAACAGAGCTTAGGAATTGAACCTGGGTCAGCTGCATGCAAGATGCAACATCAAGTACTCCTGTACTATCACTCTGGCTTCCACATCCAGATTGTCTAAGCCACTTTTAGTAGGGAGCTAACTCCATCTTTGGCTTACAAAATTACAGGTGTTGCTGATCACCAGGAGACAGGCAGAGAGCTTGCTGCCAAATCTGTATATTTTGGGGGGTTCATAATGCCTTTATTTTTTAACTTAAATTTAACTTGTCTTTCAGAAGTTGTGACAGCTATTCTTAGATAATTCTCATGTCTAAGCTTAGAAGGGAAGAATTTTGTCCTTAACTCAAAACAAATAAAAACTCATAGAACAGGTAATTTTGTAATTACCCTAATTACAAAATAGCACCCCACTATTAAATTATATAAAGCTTACTCCTGGCTCTGTACTCAGGAGTCACCCCTGTCGGTACTCAGAGGACCATATGGGATGCTGGGAATCAAACCCAGGTTGGCTGCGTGCAAGGCAAACACCCTACCCGCTGTACTATTGCTCCAGCCCCGAAGCTTGTTCTTCTGTTTTTTTTTTTTTTTTGCTTTTCGGGTCACACCCAGCGATGCTCAGGGGTTACTCCTGGCTTTGCACTCAGGAATTACTCCTGGCGGTGCTTGGGGGACCATATGGGATGCCGGGGATCGAACCCAGGTCGGCCGCGTGCAAGGCAAACGCCCTACCCGCTGTGCTATCGCTCCGGCCCCAAGCTTGTTCTTCTGATGCTATCTTCTTATAGCTAGATGTTCTTAAGTTTAGACCTTACATACTTCTAACAATGTTTGCATTTCTTTCTCATTTCTCTTGAGGCTTCTTGGAGCCCTACACCACTTTTCTCTGTACTTTGTAGCTTTTTCCTGCATGAGGCTGACTCCCAAGTGGATGGCTGGTAGCCCATGAGGCTAACTACTGCTTCTGACAACAATCTCCTACAGACACCCCCTGTCCCCCGTATTATAAAGGTCCTTCTGATTAGCTTACTCACAAGTGGATGTCAAAATCATAATCTAGTCACTGTAATGTTCAACAAGTGTTTCTATTATGATTCTGAGTCTTCAGAGGAGGTTCACTATCTCCCAACCCAGTACTTTCTTGGCATAGAGTCAATGTTAACTATTCCTGTCCCTATTAGAGAAAACTCTGGAAACCATTATGTATCCTTCCCCATTTCCAAAGAGCTGCTGACTTAAAAATGTCCTTACTATTAAGCCATTATTGATGTCCTCTAAAAGTAACCGGCTGCTTGTTTTGGGACCACACCAGTGGTGCTTAGGGCTTACTCCTGGATCTGTGCGAGTGGGCTCAAGAACCGAATGGGGTGCTGGGATTAAAGTCAAGTGGGTCACATGCAAGGCAAGTACTTTGCCTACTGAATGACCTCTCTGGCCCAAAAGTTAGTTTTTTTTTGTTTTGTTTTGGGGCCACATCTAGAAGTTCTCATGGCTTACTCCTGGCTCTGAAGCTTAAGGAATCTCCTGACGGAGCTCAGGGGAACATACACAACACCAGGAATCAAACCCGGGTTGGCTATATACAAGGAAAAGGCCCTACCCACTATATACCACTGCTCTAACCCCAGGAAAGTTACTGTTTTGAGTTTAAAATAGTTCTTCCTTGTTTTGCTTCTCTCAGCATAAGAATCTACCTATATATTGAGACCTAACTATTTTTGGTATTGGATTGGATTGGTACAAAGGCAAGTCAAATACCTTTGCAACGTGTAACTCAAGAGAGTGCCCACATTCTTCTGTTGTACTGGGCCTGAGAATTGTCTGAAGTAGGACACTAGATGGGCAGGAAGTCAGAGACATAAATTGTGTAGATTTCTATTACAGCAGTTTTTTATATTACCCTTTCCCAATTCACCTCCTTAAGATCTATAAGCAGAATTTCCAAGCAATCCTACGGTATAAGCAGTCCATACTTTTTCATACAGAATACATTTATTTTTAAAAGCAAAATGTCCTAAAACCAGATTTTAATTCAACATGTGCTGCTGCTTTTATTAGGTTTGGCCTCAGTGGAAAAATCAAATGAATGTTAAATATGGGGAGAAATAAATGTGCTCCTTATTAAAGAGTATTAAAATAAAGGGCAAAACTAGGTATGAAAGTTGGTCCTGCTTCTATAGAGCTTTCTAACTTAAGGCTTCAAACCTCAACAGCTTGAACTTGTTAAGATAGATATATACCTTGAAGTCTGTGTTGTTTACGTGTTCAAAAACCAAGGCAGGGGTTCGTGACTAGGGAAAAGAAAAAGAAAACACATTAGCAAGAGCCCTGTAGCTTTGGTGGGCACAATGTCTGAGATGCTACATGGTGTATTTGGCAGTCCTTGCTTCAGTAGCAGGAAACCCCCTATGACTCTAAGCCCTCCCCACTCTAGTCATCACCACACTTAATCATTTTGGGGGGATGGATTTCAAACAGAAGACATGGAGCTGAAGTCTCACCAGGCTCTAGGCAGCCCGACAATGCGCCCATCGCCCATCGGCATCGGACCTGAGTTTGCAAAATGGATTAACACATTTCAGTTTCCAGTGCTATCAGTCTCTTAGCCTAGAAGAATAAGAAATAGTCCGTGGGTGGAGGTCTCTTTGAAAGAAAGACCCAATCTAGTTAAACGTATAAGTGATCAAGCACTTTCAAAGCAGCACTTAAAAGTGGAGGAGGGAAGAGAGGGCTGTTGTGCTCAAAGTCAAGATTCAGCCCTGGTGGGCCTTGTGAGCACCTACTGTACTTACCACAGGGTCTTTTACAATGTCTGCCAATGTAATGATGTTAGGGCCACCTCGCAAATTTTCCAAGATCTTTATTTCACGCTTGATTTTCTTCTTTTTCACTGGCTGAAAAATTACAGTAGTGAAACAATTTCAGATATTCTAACAAGAAATGTAATACATAAATGTCTTACTTATGAGCTCCTTGAAGGAAGGAAATATGTCAAGATTCATCTCTGAATCCCCTTCCACTAGTCCCACGTACTCTATATGTACTTAGCAAAAGTTGAATTGAGAGGGGGAGGGAAAAAAAAAAAACCCATTCCAAAGAAGAAGAAAAAAAATCTCCGTACAATTAGCTCTTAATTCCAATCCTCAGTTAATTAAAAAAAAGTATACAAAGACTAGTATGGTTAGAACTGTGAGTGGGCAATAATAACAATGCTGATGTTGTAAAATCCTCTTAATAAAAGAGAATGAAATATGGGCCACTACTCTTTTTTATTAAATAAGTAAATAAAATAAAATAAAAATTTTTCCCCTCCTAAGCACCACAAAGGGTCACTCCAGAGCACAAAGATAGGAATAGGCTTGTGTACTGCTGGGTATGGCCACCAAAACCAGAAACAAAATAACCTACAAGTGACACATGCATTCTAAATGTTCCAGTACAAATGCTAACAAAAATTTAAAAATATATATATTTACACATACACATTTTCTAGTTTCTCTTTCCAAAAGTATATTAAACCAATATTGGATTGCAGTACAAGAATCAGAGGAAGCCAGAACATGTGCTGCAATAACCATCACTCATATTCTTCAAATAAGGCAACTCACAGGATACCCGTATGAATATCCTCTGCTTAAACTCTGAAGTTTTGCTTGTGACTCCTGATAGTATTTTTGCTTACTAATATTTGTTTTTTGGCCACACCCGGTGATGCTCATGGGTTGCTCCTGGTGCTCCTGGAGGTGCTCTGGAGACCATGTGATGCTGCAGAATGACTGTCAGCCTCCTGCATGCAAAAGCATTTCTCTGGCCCCATGATTCCTTCATCTTACACATTAGAGGGTAACAGTTTATTGAAAACAAAAGCACTGACTATAACTAAAGTTACAGTAATCAGTAGGCAAGAACTAGGAGAAAGGAGACTAAATCTTTTCTCTCTTCTGCCACTATTTAGGTATGTCTTGAGTAACATGTTTTGTTAAGTTTTCATATCTGTCAATATTATCTTCACTTTTGGAATATAGTAAAACAAAGCACTTAAAAAATAGTCCTCTTTTACCCACCTTGAGAATTTTAACAACAACTTTTTCATTATTTGTTATGTTGATGGCTTCAAATACTTCACTGTATTTACCCCGGCCTAATTTTCGGACTAGCTGGTAGTCATCTTGATTTCTGCAAACAAAAAGTCAAAGTCACAATGATTTAGAAATTTCAGTTTATCAAGCACCAGTTCAACTCTACTGTCAGGAACGGATTTCCATATTAGCTTCATAGAATTTTTGCATTTTTTGGTTTATGGCTCATATCCAGCGATGCTCAGGGCTTACTCCTGGTTTTGTGCTCAATGAATACCCCTTGATGGGCTTTGAGGACCATATGGAGCCTAGGGGATCAAACCTGGGTTGGCCATGTGCAAGGCTAACACCCTATATGCTGTACTATCTCTCTGGTCCCCATATAATTTAATAAAAATCAAATTTCATTTCTAGGATTTTAAAAAAAGAACTTTTAGTCCAAATTGTTTATATTTCTATTGGCACATCAGATAGTCTGAAACATCCTTTTTTTCACTGTCAAAAGATCCACATCCATTAATGCTCCTGGTCCAGCAGAACAATACTTGGCATTGCTCAGAAGGCCATCTGGTGCTGGGGACTAAATTCAGGGTCCTGTACATGCGGGGCTGTGTCCTATCTGCTATGTTTTACCTGCTGTGTTCTGACTCGTAGTGTTCTACCACTTGATTATATATATAAAACACACACACACACACACACACACACACAATTTCCAACAACACGTTTACCTCAGAATTTTTTTTTTCCTTTTGTGGTGCTGAGGATTGAACCATGAGCCTCCCACACGTATGGCAAGTACCTTACACTGAGTAATGTAAGTAATTATGTAAGTAATTAATGTCAGTAATTCCCTGACCCACAGAATAGTTAGTTAAAACAGTTCTGTTTTGGGCCACAGTCAACGATGCTGAGAGCATTCCAGTGGTGCTGGGTGACCATACAGTGGCAGAGATGGGATTGAACTCGTTTCCTCACATGCAAAGCATGCACATTAGCCCTTGAACTATCTCCAGAGATTAAAATTTTATTATGTATACATATATGTATATATGTGTATTTTTTTTTGGGGGGGGAAGAAGGGTAGGACTGGAGATAAAAGATAGCACAGCAGGTAGGGCACTTGCCTTGCATATGTCCAAAACGGGTTCAATTCCCAGCATACCATATGATCCTGAGTCCTACCAGGAGAAATTCCTGAGTGCAGAGCCAGGGGTTATCCCTGAGTACTGCTGGGTATGGCTCAAAAACCAATAAATGAAAACAAAAATTTTTACCTAGGTGGGTGGGATAGGGCTCTCAAATGGTCCTCAGGAATTTAGGGCTTGCTATTTGGCTACACTTAGTCAACTGACCCTGATGACTCAAAGCTAGGGCCCAAGAATCCAAGGATATACAGCTGCCCAGACACTGGGGTCCAAGGAGCAATAGGGCTACTACTCTGGTGGTACTCAGGGACTTCTGGGCAACATCCAGTCATGTTCAGAAGCCATGTAGTACTAGAGAAAAGAGGATTCAAGAATATGTAAGGTGGGGCCGGAGCGATAGCACAGTGGGTAGGGCGTTTGCCTTGTATGCAGCCGACCCGGGTTTGATCCCCGGCTTCCCATATGGTCCCCCAAGCACTGCCGGGAGCAATTTCTGAGTGCAAAGCCAGGAGTAACCCCTGAGCATGGCTAGATGTGACCCAAAAAGAAAAAAAAAAAAAGAATATGCAAGGCATGTATCCTTACCCACATACTATCTCTCTGGTCCTTTTTATATAATCCTGGCCCATATGCTTGATTCCATATTGGTACCTAGCAGAAAGTCAATACAATTCAGCCACACTTTGGAAGCAGCTGTTTACTCAGGGGTTACTCCTGGCTCGGTACTCAGGAATTACTCCTGGGGGTGTTCAGGGGACCATATGGGATGCTGGGGATCAAACCCAGATTGAGTGCAAGGCAAATGCCCTACCCGCTGTGCTATCACTCTGGTCCCTGTTGTTTTGTTTTAAATGAGTTTCTATGCAGACAAGTTGCCTTCAAACATGAATGCCTGCGTTGTCACTTATACCTCAAGGCAAGTTCTGAGGAAAGTAATTTACCCCCCCTCTCATATTCTTCTTTTTAAAAATTGGATCACCATGAGATACAGTTACATTTTCAAGTTACACTCCAGACCAGGAACTACAGATAATTTTGGTGAGGGGCACTCTTCTTTTACTTTAATCCATATTCCATTATCAATAAGCATTAGAGGGTTTTTTTTGCTTTTTGGGTCACACCCGGCAATGCTCAGGGGTGACTCCTGGCTTATGCACTCAGGAATTACTCCTGGTGGTGCTCAGGAGACCATATGGGACACTGGGAACCGAACCCGGGTTGGCTGTGTGCAAGGCAAACGCCCTACCCACTGTGCTATCACTACAACCCTGCATTAGAGGTTTTTTTTTAAAAAAAAAAAAATTAAGAGAAATGTGAACATTTTCCTCCTGTCCTTTGTTCTGAAGGATAACTGAAAACTAAATTCAACTGATCCAGCTATTTTTACTTATTTCCTTTGTACAACTAAAAAGTAAGTGAACAAAGACAAAAAGGTACCAAGGACAATGCATAATGTAATAACCACGGCATGTCTGGTTCCTATGGAAGGGTACACAAAATAAATATAAACAAACACCCCCATGTCAAAAATTCAAGGAGTGTTTAGTACCATGTGTTTTGTACACCTTAGTGCAAAAGGCTAAATTTAAAAGGGTGCTTAATATTTCTGTAGTAATGGTGGGGTGAGGGGGAGGTATACTGTGATTCTTGGTGGTGGAATATGTGCGCTGGTGAAGGGATGGGTGTTCAAGCATTTGTATAACTGAGACTTAAACCTGAAAGCTTTGTAACTTTCCACATGGTGATTCAATAAAAGAACAAATAAAAAAAATATTTCTGTAGTAAAACACTAGTATTCTTAAACCTATAATCTAAGAGGAATATTGTTAGGTTATCAACATTTACTGGTATTGTATCACTGGTGATTTAGAGAAATCACCAGAAGCATACTATCTGGTCCCCACCAGTGTTTTCTTTCTAATTTGGGGTCACTTGACAGTGCTCCAGAAGCCATGGGGTGCTGGGGATCAAACCTATGGGTCCCCACAGGTGGTGCATGCACAACAGCTCTTTTAGCCATGTTCAAAGTCCTATACCACTGGTTATTGATCCTGTATCTGTGAAGCAAATTATGCTGTCTGGGTAGAGGTGATATACACAGTGTTAAGAATCATGGACCAAGAGGATAAAAACATATTCAACTGACTATTTTGGGAGACACTTTAAACATTTACAGGCTTAAGAATATTATTTCAAGACAGTTATACTGTATGTGACGGAGTATGAATTTTCAATTTGTTTCAAATCATTTTCAAATGCTTTTATCATAAAGCATGATTTGTGACCAATTTAATATACAATCTAGGGCGAGGGGAGGGGGAGGGAAATACGTGTGAAAGAAATGCAAACCTCCAAATGAGACAGCAGAGAATTAGGAGAACACACACAGCTATTTAGGCAGACTGCAACTATTCAAGATAAAATTGGGGCTAAATTCTGTTGCATAAGGTTTGTCTTATGACAGAGGGCTCATTTTTAAAAGGGTTTAATTTTCTTCTCATAAACAGTCTTTCTGAAAAACTTGAATTCGGTAGTACCAAGCTTCAATACTACTCTCTTGACCTCAGAAATACTTTATTAATTCTCAACTAACTGCAAAGCCCTGAGCTCAGACAAGCTTCTTAACTACCAGCTTTATAAATGGAAGAGAGAAGAGACTCTTTAGCTCAAATGAAACCACTAATATGCCAGTAATGATACTGATAAATGTAGTCTGGAAGGCTTTCTGAAAAATATTACTCAACAAACCCAGAAGTGTCACAGACCTTTGGATGAAGGGAGATTATCGAAATAAACAGAAACAATTACCCCCATTCCACCACATGTGACTCGTAATCCCAGTATTCTCGGGGTCTGTGTGTATTAACATCTGTGTAAACTCTGGCCCTGCTTGGCACGGGTCCCGACATGTCAGACAGGTTGGCGGACAAAGCTAAACTTGATGTTTGGAGATCTGGCAGTCACCGTGTTGAGAGGCAGCTGGGGGTTAGACTTTGTTTCAGACCTGCTTTCTTCAAACTGCAAAAACAAAATTCACAAAGGCCAAGAAATTATTTCTTAAATTATACGAGAGAAAACAAAAGTCATCTTATAATTTAAATGGCCCTAACTGTATCTATACTCTCCTGTTAATGAATATAAACGATGTCAACCAGTGTTTCCCATTATATGTGTGTATATGCATATATATATATATACACACATGCATATATACATAAACACAAACACACACACACACACACACACACACAACCCACAAACCCACAGTGTAAACTGGTATTGATGTAATCTTATTCTGTAGTTTGCTATTTCCCCATGAAAAGTTTGGGTCCTCTTAAACATAGACTGGATGGGGGCTGGAGCTCAAGAAGTTGGAGCACATGCTTTCTATGTGGGATGCTTGGGTTCAACTTTGGAGACCACATTATCTCCTGAATATTGCCCATGAGAGACCCCAAACACAGACCCAGGAATAAATCCTCCAGCAATATTGGTCCCAAAACCAAAAATCCTGTAGCAAAACAAAATGAGAAAATGGCATTGAGGACAGACCTATAAATATTACCGTTCTATGGAAAGTATTGGCAAGAGCAGTATTTTTCTGTCAGCATCTTTCCACAGCTCAAGCAGAGGTGCTAAAAAGTTTTAGGATGTGGCAAACCTGAGTACAAATGATCAGCCTGACTGAACTTTGATGAAACCAGAAAGGAAATAAAGACTAAGTTATCATACATCAAAGCCAATGTCATTTTATACAAATCCAAATCATTTGCAGAACTTCATGTAGAGATCAAAGCCCTTGATTATGATGTGACCTTTTAGGGACTGAAGAGATAGTACAGCAAGTAGGGCACTTGCCTTGCCTATGGCTGACTGGGCTCGATCTCTGGCCACATCATATGATTCCCTGAGCACTGTCAGGTCAGGAGTAATTCCTGAGTATTGTGCCCCAAAAACATATTATTATTATTTTTTTGCTTTTTGGGTCATACCCGGTGATGCACAGGGGTCACTCCTGGCTCTGCACTCAGGAATCACCCCTGGTGGTGCTCAGGGGACCATATGGGATGCTGGGAATCCAACCCAGGTCGGCAGCGTGCAAGGCAAACGCCCTACCGGCTGTGCTATCACTCCAGCCCCCACAAAAAACAAATCTTAAACAAAAAAACCAACAACAAACATTCATGACCATTTAAAAAACATGTTTGATTTCATTATTATAGGAACAAGCTTCATAATTATGGATAGAAAACATTAACATTTATTTTGGCTGAATAAGAAATACAAAATCTGAGGCAAAAGTGGCAACCTTTTAGAAATATCACCTATTTAAGAAAAATCAGTAGAGTAAGTCTTCTTTATAACACATGCAGTTATTCTCCATTCTATGAAATTCCCATGGCATTTGTTAATTCCTTTCACTCAGCATTTAATTGAAAATGCAATGCCTCCAGATGCCACAAACTGAGGATACATAACACATGCCATTTTCTTAACAAAACTGCATGTAACCATTTAATTAAAAGAAAACATTGGACAAACAGAAAACAAGGAAGCTTTATTAAAAGAATGGTGGTGGGGGAGAAATACACTGAGCTCTCAAAAACACGTCAGTATTATAAAAGACAAAACAAGGTAAAAAAGATATGACAACTAAATGCAATGTCCTACCCTAGACTATATAATGAAGAAAGAGCTGTAATATAGACACAATGTGATTAATTAAAAACCCTGGAATTTAGATGGGAGATTAGTGGAGACATGCACACATGTGGGTATCATACAAGATACGCAAATAAGGTCAAGTTCTACAATAGATGATGAAGATGTGACTCAATGGTAGAGTGCATGGTTTTGTACATGAAAGACCTGGGTTCAATTCCTCAAGTGCACACAAAGCACACTCATGGGCAAAAACCCCAAACCAACCAAAAACGCCCAAACTACAGCAGGTAAATTTGGGCAAAGGGTTACTGGCTGTGTGTGGGGTGGTCGCTGGGGGGGGGGTGGGAAGGGGTGTTGAACTTAAGCCCCATGTGCCCTTTACCTTGAAACACATTTCTTTTTTTTTGCTTTTTGGGTCCCACCTGGCGATGCGCAGAGGTTACTCCTGGCTCTGCACTCAGGAATCACCCCTGGAGGTGCTCAGGGGACCATATGGGATGCTGGGAATCGAACCCAGGTCGACCGCGTGCAAGGCAAACGCCACACCCGCTGTGCTATTGCTCCAGCCCCCTTGAAACACATTTCTTAAAACACATCCAAGACAGGCACCCTATCACCTGCTTTTTTTGCCATATAACCATAAACTGTAACTACAAATAATATGTGCCAGATAGGCATATTCTCTATGTCTTTTTTTTTTTTTTTTGCTTTTTGGGTCACACCCAGCGATGCACAGGGGTTACTCCTGGTTCTACACTCAGGAATTACTCCTGGCGGTGCTCAGGGGACCATATGGGATGCTGGGATTCGAACCCAGGTCGGCCGCGTGCAAGGCAAACGCTCTACCCGCTGTGTTATCGATCCAGCCCCTCTCTATGTCTTTTAATGTGGATTATTTTACTTTATCCTCATCACACAGAAGTAAAAGTTATATTATTCTAATTTTACTACCCCCCAGATTACAGATGAAGAAACTGAAGAAAGGTTAAAACTGTGAATGGACACAAGCTAATATCCAATCAGACTATAAACTAGGGATAACTATTTACCACATATACTTAAGCATTCTGATTTAATAAATATAGTGTTAGAATATGGCTATTTGAGAGCTATAAGACATCTTTACTACAAGCTGCTTCTCTTTCCAATACTGTACGTAAATGGTAACTTATTTACCACACCAAAATAAGTCCTGGTTTCCATGGCGTAAAGAGACTTGAGATTGAGGTTAAAGTACTCCAGAAGAGCAACAAACACATTAAATGATCCTACAATACATAAGAGATCCATAGAACCATGAGTTTACTTATGAATTTTCCATTCATAAAAACCTTGCCTCTGTTCAACTCAAACCTTCTGGTGCCCATGAGTATATAAGCGGCCAGAAAACAATAAAGCTTTTAAATACTTAAGAAACATTGAACCTACTCAGTCATAAGATAAAATCATGAAATTTGCTGCTACATGGAGGGGGACCTGCAGAGTATTATGCTGAGTGAAGTTAGTCAAAGGGAGAGAGACAACCAGAATGATCTCTCTCATATGCAGGATGTAAAGAAACATAATGGTGGAATAATGAACACCCAAAGACAGTGGAAACAACATGAGAATTGGTTTTCAGTAGGAAACAAGGCACTTGAGGGGCTGGAGAACAGAACAGGGCAACATCTCCGGTGGAGGGAAGTGTTCAAGTGGGAGGAGGAGGTGGTGCTCAAGGGTGGTGAAATGTACTGTATGAAACTCCATCAGCAACAGTTCTGGAACCTCCATGAAAAAATTTATTTTAAAAAAGTGCCTGGGGGGGGAGGGAGGGATACTGAGGACACTGTGGTGGAAGATGTACACTGGGGAGGGACCGGTGTTTGATCATTGTATGACTGAAACTTAAACATGAAAATTTTGTAGCTGTAGCTCATGGTGATTCAATTAAAAAACAATAAATAAAAATTCAAAACAAAACAACAAAAAAAAAGTGCCTTACCTCATAGAAGCAGACTGGTAAGTAGGAGACTAATGGGATTGGGGTGGGGAACTGGTAGAGGAAGTGGATACTGGTGTAGGGACTGATGTTAAAACATGATATACCTGAAACCCAATGATGAATAATTTTGTAATTTCATGGTGACTTAAAGATTGAACCAAAATTGTCTTTAAACTATTTCCAGGGACCCCGTTATCTCTCCACTATCTCCCAAGTCCCAAGGACACTCACTCAACTTCTAAATTCTTAGCATCTTTCCTAAGTAAAAGGGTCTTTCCCTTCAATTTCTGTATTTATTTATAGGCATTTTATTTTGGTGGTTGGTTTCACTGGTGGACCTTAAAATCTTTCCCCTTTCAGCTTAAAAAGTTGATAAACTAGGGGATGGAGAGACAGTACAGCAGGTAGGGAGCTTGCCTTGCACAAACCTGATTGAAACCAGGTTCAATCCCTGGTTCCCAGAGCCCACATCGCTGAGCACTGCTGGGTGTGATTTAAAAAACCAAAACTAAAACACAAACAAACAAACAAACAAAAAAAGGCAAACAGAGGCTGGAGAGATTGTTCGTGGGGAGGGTGCTTGTTTTGCACAAGGTTAACCTGAGGTTCAATCCTCAGACCCACGTATGGTCCCCCGGGCTGACAGGAGTGATGCTTGAATACAGTGTAAGCCCTGGGCTTAATCCTGTGGCCCCAAAACCAAACCAAACCAAACCAAAAAAAAAAAAAAAAAAAAAAAAAACCCAGCAAGTTGGTAAACCTTCAAAAGGTGGTTCCTGAAGAGAGAAGAGAGACAGGATTGGTTCCTGAGCAGTCCCAAGTATGGCTTCCTCCCCATCCCCCCCAAAAAAAGAAGTTGGTGGAACCAACACAAATTTAGTAAGAGTGAACAAGATGCAAAAGAGTGAAAAACCGAGTAGTCCAGGGTTCAAATCCCTAATCTGGCTAGAGGACCTTCAAGTAGGCTTCTACTTACAGATAAATCACTTATACAGATTAATTGCTTATAGCATTTTAATGGCACTTCAGGTTAAAGGGAAGATCAAGTGAGATGATCTTACTGAAAAGGCTCAAAATATATGTAAATTCTTTACTATGCTATAGCTCCTTATAGAAATTACCAAGCAAAAACCTTAAAGGGGCACGGTCCCATTTTTATTTTTCTTTAAAATATAAAAAACACAGCAACATGTGGAAATGACATTACAAATTGAGACCTCACTTTCCCTCACTTGCTTACACAGAAATATTTCCAAATTCCCGTTTAAAAATCCAGTTACCTTTCATAGTGTTATCACCCAAATTTCCTATGCTGTATAAGGCCTTGCAGCTCTTTGTAAAGAGCACAGCAAAACCAATCACTAATGAAACTCCAGAGAATCTCAGTTATTTGACTGACCTTGCAGCTTTGTGTATCAGCTGGGAATTAATTATGAACTAGTGAACTTGCTTCTCCACAGAGAGGACAACTAGATGTTTTGCAGTAGCTCAGCAGAGCTTCACTTTACTATCATGCATACCAAATGATCTGCTTATAGCTAGCCCTTTTATACAAGTTTCAAATCGCTGACCTTCATTAATTAATGAGGGAATGAACCAGAGGGTTCCTGAAGTGAAGCTTAGAAATTTCAGATAGGGGCCAGAGAGATAGTACAGCAAATAAGGCACCTGGCAGTGCTATGGGCTTACTCCTGGGAGCTTGGGGGACCACCTGTGGTGCCAGCTGGAAAGAGGGTATAGAATATGAATGATCCCTGAATATGTGTTAGAATGTCTCAGTTTTTAAAGTAACCAAAATATCTGTTATTTTTCTAGGGCCTCCACAGTGGTGCTGGAATCCACTAAGTTATACTGTGAGATGCTATGGAAGCCATGCAGTGCCTAGCATAGGACCCAGGACCCTGTGCATGCCAGATACATGTTCCAGACCTTTGTGCTATCTCTAGACCTAGAAACCAAGGTTTTTTTTCTTTTTTTCCCCCAGTTTTTCTGTTTTCAATAATAATAATAATCTAGGTATCTAGGTCAACCCTTCCAATGAGAACTAAAGGGAATGGATAGCTTAAACTCATACTCTTCTTTAAAAAAAAAAAAAAATAGGGGCTCCCTGGGGTTTCTCAGGCCCCAAGGGCCAATCCCTGCAACAGTTAGGAGGGAATAGGGAATAGGAGCTGTGCTACTAGAGGCTGGGGGGAGGGGAAATGTAGTGCTGGGCATTAAACCAAGGGCCTGCCTTAATCATGCAAGTCATGCATTCCACCCCAGCCTCCTCTTCATATTCCTTAGACTAGTAACTATAGCCAAAAGTGAAAAGAAAAAAATAAATGTAGAAAAGCAAAGAAATTCAAAGGATTTTTTACAACTGCTGAAAATTAAAAGTGTTTAGGCAGTACCAAATCCATGGGCACTTATCAAAAAAGTTAAGCCTAATAGGAGAGCTTCTTCATAAAAGACTAAGGCTTTAAAGGGCTATAGCTTTGCTGTTGTTGGGCCAAATCCGGTGGTATTCAGCACTTACTCCTGGCTCTGTGCTGAACGATCACTCCTGGAAAGGTTGGAGGTTCATGTGAATTAATCTCAGTACACTTTAAGACTTTAAGCTCAGTCAGTAGTCCCTAGACTACACAGGTATAGTACCAGTTTTTCCAGCTATAGTTTGCACATTCAGAAATTTTGCCTTTGTTTTGGGGCTACACCAGCAGTGCTCAGGGCTTACTCTTGGCTCTGCACTCAGAATCCACTCCTGGTGGGGCTTGGTGGACCTTTTGGGATGCCAGGAGATCATACACAGGTTGGTTACAAGCAAGACAAGCACCCTATCCACTGTACTATTTCTCCAGCCCACACAGGGTTCAACTTTAAAAAGAATGAATGGAAAGTAGAAAGATGTAGGGAATAGTGAAAGTCCTAGGGAAGAAATATTTTGATCTTAAGTCAGTGTTTCCTAAAGTGGGTGATAAAAGTCCCCTGCTCTGGAACAAAAAACTGCTTCTTTGTTCACTTAAAGAAAATATGATTTCTGGGGCTGGAGTGATAGCACAGTGGGTAGGGCGTTTGCCTTGTATGCGGCCGACCCGGGTTTGATTCCCAGCATCCCATATAGTCCCCTGAGCACCGCCAGGGGTAATTCCTGATTGCAGAGCCAGGAGTGACCCCTGTGCATCACCAGTGTGACCCAAAAAAAAGAAGAAGAAGAAGAAGAAGAGGGGCACTGAGTCTTCACTTTCCTTAAAAGGGAGTAGTGAACCAATCAGGTTTGGGAACCTGTTTCATGTTCATCTCTTGGGACATTAACATCCAGAAATGCCTGAAGTGAGTTCTTAAAGTGCACCAGAAATAATTTCTAAGTATAGAGCCAGGAGTAAGCCCTGAGCGCTGCCAGATATGACCCCTCTGGCCCTCCTCCCAACCCCCTGCCAAGTTACTATAATCAAAGTAAACTATTATTATAGGAAAAGACTCCAAATGTAAGCACTGTTGGAATAAGAATACAAAATAACCCATAGTCTTCTGGCTTAAAACTGAAAACTGAGGCAGTCCATGCTTACAGAACTAGATAAAATTGTCAAAAAACCTGCAGGGAACAGGACGCTTTGAAAATTAAGGAGGGACCAGAGAGACAGCACAGCAGGTAGGGGGCAACTTGCACTGCATGTGGCTGACTTGAATTGAGGTGTCCCAGCACCCCATAAGGTGTGATCGATCACTGAGGGCACAGTGAGAAGTAAACCCTGAGTGTCACAGGTGCCTCAAAAGTGGCCTCAAAAGGAACAACAAAACATTACCTACTATGGAATAGCACAGCAGGTAGGATGCCTGCTTCCAACAAAGCTGATCCGGCCAGGTTCAATCCCTGGCACTGCATATAGTCCTTGAGCTCTCCACCAAGAATGATCCTAAGCACAGAGCCAGGATTAAGTTCTGAGCACACCTCCAACATCCAGGTCTCCCCAGCCCCATATCCAAAATGTGTGATTCAGGAGAGTTCATGCCTTACATCCGTAAGGTCCTGAGTTTGATCCCTGGCAACACACAGACATACCTGTAACTATGTTGTGGATGTAGTTTGACCCCAGACATCCCATATGGTCCCACAACCCCTCCAGAGTGACTAAGCACAGAGCAAGAAGCCCTGAGCACAGCAGGATGGCCCCAACCACCACCTTCCCCACGCACACACACACACACAAAAACCCAGAAAAAAAAATCCGAGAAACACCTAGTTCCTGATGAAAACACAAAATGATATAGCAATCTTGGAAAAAGTTTAAAAGGCTTTTATGAATTTAAACTTACATTTCTCATGGAACACAGCATTCCCACTTTTATGTATTTAGAAATCATAAGTTTTGTGAGCCAAACCTGTATACGTGTTATGAACTTTACCGTATTGTGAAAAAAAGAAAACAAATAATTTGAACAGGTGGATAAAAAATACTATCACACAATGGAAAACTGGATACTGATTCAAGTAATACACTTTAAAGTGAAGTTGACCAAAAGAGCAAAACCATAAGACAAATCAGTGAGGGGCTTGAACAATAGTACAACAGGTAGGGCGTTTGCCTTGTGCACTGCAGCCAACCCAGGTTCAGAATCCCATATGGTCCCCTGAGCACCGCCAGGAGGAATTCCTGAGTGCAAAGCCAGGAGGTAATCCCTGTGCATTGCCGGGTGTGACCCAAAAAGGAAAAAAAAAAAAAAAAAAAAGATAAAAGCAAAGGGGGGGAAAAAAAATCAATGATTGCCCCCTGGCAGCAAAACTGTTCTCTAAAATACAGAGAGGAGACAGAACAACAGTACAATGGTGAGGGCGCCTACCTTGTATGTGGTTGACCTGGGTTCAATCCCAGCACCACATGTGGTCCTCTGAGCCCGCTAGGAATGACTCCTGAATGTAGAGCCAGAAGTAACCCCTGAGCACTGCCAGGTGTGCCCCCCACTCCCACCAAATACAAACAAAAATACAGTAAGAGAGATGAAGATATTACTCTAAGCATACTGAAAATCATAGAAACGTACACCACTGATTCCTATGCCTATCCACTGATAGCAGCTAGAAGTAGTATTAATGAGGAGTAACAAGGAACAGTGGTTCCTGAATACCTTTCTCTAATAAAAGTAATGACAGTTTCTTGAAAATATGGCTGATTCCACAATAAAGGGAGGAAATACACAAGATATCTGGCCAGTCATATGTAGTACAAAAAGGGTACATACTGAAGTCAACCAGAAAGCCAAAGTTTGAAAAAATGGAATAGATTTAGAATGTAACCCCAAAGAACAAAATAGCCATGATCCAGAATAAAGTATTCAATAACTTTTTTTATTTTTTTTTTTTTTTTTTGCTTTTTGGGTCACACCCAGCGATGCTCAGGGGTTACTCCTGGCTTTGCACTCAGGAACTACTCCTGGCGGTGCTTGGGGGACCATATGGGATGCCGGGGATCGAACCCGGGTCGGCCGCGTGCAAGGCAAACGCCCTACCCGCTGTGCTATCGCTCCGGCCCCTCAATAACTTTTTTTAAATATCCCCTAAAGATTCCAATTTATACATGCTGGAAGAAATAGAAATCACCATTAGATGAATATAATAATTAGTTGTTTCAGGTCAAGAGTCACTGATGGACACTAAACTTATTTAGTAAAACTTTTAGGAAAAACGGTATTTGCATCAATTTTTTTAACAATAGAAAATAACATTTATTGAGTGCATCATGAGGAGGAGGAAATTCACAGAAAGAGCTGTTTGAGACAGCAGTGGCACAGATAATGGACTTGGATGACAAATTAAAGTAACAAGAATTTATTTGCATGAATTCTTAAGTAGCTCTTCCAGGATAGTAATTAACTATTGTGGTGATTTTAACATATTTCCAGGGGCCAGGGCAATACTATAGGGGGTAGGGCGCCTGTCTTGGGTTCAATTCCTGGCATCTTAAATGGTCACCTGAACCCCAGTAGGAGTGACCCCAGAGCACAGAGCCAGGAGTAAGCCCTAAGCACAAAAGGCCCCCCAATCATCTTGTTTTCAAAACTGTTGAGCATAGGAATATCCTTCAAATGAAAAGTATGGAAAAAGGAACTAATAATTTTATAGAGAAGAAGCCTGACAGTCACTAAAATGAAGCTATTATGAGGGACTCAGTGGCAAAGAGGCTGTTCTGCAAGCATGAGATTGCTAGTTTGATACCTGGCACCAATCCACATGCTCCAAGTGCAGTCCCAGTAGCTTTGCTATTCGAG
The DNA here is from genome assembly GCF_027595985.1 of Sorex araneus. Taxonomy (NCBI): domain Eukaryota; kingdom Metazoa; phylum Chordata; class Mammalia; order Eulipotyphla; family Soricidae; genus Sorex; species Sorex araneus. The sequence goes on along the minus strand of NC_073306.1, from coordinate 115,289,282 downwards.
ATGCGATGCCCGGTGCTGCAATCTCCAGCATACTGCAGTCAGGAGTGTGCAAGCACAAAGAATGTGTGACCCTTCAGTGAGCATCATAACTAGAGGATATGAGGGCAAGAGCCAGACAGTGCAAGAGGTGAGACACCTGCACAACTCACCATAACACAGAAGCTAAAGGCATCTTTATGAAGGCAATACCATAGCCCAAGCAAATGGAAGTTAAGATCAATAAATGGAATATCAACCTAAGAAACTTTTACACTGCAAAAGAAACAATAAAATACAAACACCACACTCTGGAAGAAAGTATTTGTCCATCATTCATTTGACTAAGGTTTAATATGCAAGGTACAGAAAATCACTTTACCAAAAAAAAAAAAAAATCCAATCACATTAAAAAAAAAAAGGGAAAAGAGGAATAGAAACTTCCTCAAAGAAATGCAAAGAAATACAAAAGGCAAAAAGCCAAATGAAAAAGTGCTCTGTATCACTAATCAGGAAAATGCAAATCCAAACGAGCTATCACTTCCCACCACAGAGACTGGCATTCATCAAAAAGAACAAAAACTACCAGTGTATGGATGGGGTAAGAAGGGGGCAGGGGAAGGGAACCTTCACTACCGATGGTCCAGTCTTTTTGGAAGACAGTATGAACATTCCTCAAAAAACTAGAAACTGAGCTTCTACATAATCCAGCTATCTCACTGCTAGGAATATACCCCAAGGTCTAAAAACAATGCAAAAAAGACATCTGTCCTCCTATGTTCTTGCAGCACTATTCACAATAGCCAAAATCTGGAAACAACTCAAGTACCCCCAACAAATGACTGGATAAAGAAGCTATGGTACAGACACACTATGGAATACAAGTCCACCGTAAGAAAAGATGAAGTCATGCAATTTACTACTTCATGGATGGATTTAGAGTATCAACGCTGAGTGAAATGAGTCAGAGGGGCACACACAGAATGATCTCACTCATACGAGGGATTAAAAAAAAAAACATGGTAGGAGAATATCTAATGCTGAAATAGAATTGAAGTGCAGCATGATTAGTAGGAAAGTTGCCACTGGGGGTGGAGAAGAGAGGACAGGTCAGGGAAGGAACAACTACGACAATGATAGAGGGAAGGGGTCACTCTAGATGATGCTGGGATGCTGAAAGGAGTTACACTGAGATGAATGCTAGCCTATCAGTAACAGTGTCTAAAAGAATAAGAAAAAAAAGCGGCGGGAGGAAGAAGCCTCTATGGCAGGCTGAGAACAGGAGGGAAATTGGGGACACCGAAAGAGGGAAGTGGACACAGCTGAAGAGAGTGGTGCTGGAACATTGTATGCCTGAATGTCAATTGTGAATAACTTTGTAATTCAAGGGTGAAAGGGTGATTCAAAAAAGAAAAAAAAAGTGAAAAGTGAAAAAAAAAAAAACAAAAAAAAAACCCCAAACCAAACAAACAAGGACTTTACCCTAGAAACCATGGGTTTGATCCCTGTGCACACCACAAGCACTGTAAGTAAAAATCTAAAACTATAAAATGTATTTTGTTCCTTTTTCCCTTTCTTTTTCTAAAAAAAAAGTTTCTGGGTCAAACCCAATGTGCTCAGGGGGCCATGTGCAGTGCAGGAGGTCAGCATGCAAGGCAAGTAACTTAACCCTTGTACGTACTATCTCTGTCCCATAAACCCGTAAGATTTATAGCAGCCCTACTCATAATCAACAAACGTGTAAACTATATGGCTAAACAAAATGAGGTCCACCCATGCAATAAAATGATACCAACATTTAGTATATACAACTTCAACAATCTTGAAAAAGTAAATTGTAGTAACCAAGAACAGAATAGATATTGCCAGAAAATCAAGAGTAAGATGAGAAATGTACTATAATTGTACTGTGTGCTGAAAGTTAAAAGAATCAATGTGTTAAATTTCATAGAACTGTATATCAAAAAAAGTATTTTTGGAGTGTGAGGTGTGAAGGTGATCAAACCTAGAGCCCTACAAACACAAAGTACGTGCTCTATACTTGAGCAACATACCTGTCCCATAAAACAGAATCAATTTCATTGCATATCAAGTTTGGAAGTATAAAGATCACACACATGCTACATCCTTACACTGGATTAATTAAAGTGATATAACACTAACAATTCAATGCCAGTAAATCTGGAATTCTTAAGAGGACAAAAAAAAATCACCAAACCAACACAAGAAATAAAAACCCTAAGTTGGGTCAGAAGGATAGCTCAACAAGCTGGAGTGCATGCTATGCACACAGGAAGCCCAGGTTCAATCTCTGGTATCTTACCATCCTATGAACACCTGAGCACAGTATACATAAATGCAATTCTGGTACTATCCCTGGCCCACGGCTGCCATGTAATAACCCCCCAAAACAAAAACCTCAACAGTCCTCTTTGCTTACCTCTTCATCTAGCACCTATGTTTTATTTTTAATAATTATTGTTAAAATATTTTGTATTTATTTCTTAAACTGATATAACAATGGTTCCTAACACTATAGGTTTCATGTGGACATTTATATCCGTATACACAAACTTGTCACCAAAAGCTTAGTTTTTAATCCATGATGGAATGTTTACACATTCATTTCTCTAGCTAAACAAAGCTCCAGGACAGAAAATAAATAGTGCATCTGTATCTGCAGTAATCTACCACAGAAGTGAAAACAGAGGATATGGCCCATAAATATTTATTGAAAGAATAATACTGTGACAAATGATGAATCAGACAAACGTTACAGTATTAAAAGTAATGAAAAGAGGACAGTGTTCTTTGGAGGACACAAATTATAGCACTGGAAATGGAGTTTATCAATGAGAACAGAGGTCGAGGAATCCATCTACATGTAGGCACATTTCTGGGGGAAAGAAAGTCTCTGACATTTACTATAAGTTCAGAGGAATCCGTAAATTGTAGAACTAAGAATTACAGTGAGCTAAGATGAAAATGTTTTAATTATTAATTTAAAAAAAACCCAAACTAATCATTTACACTAAAACAAGTTTCTCAAAGTATATCCAATTCATTCCTGGAAGACAATGTATCCTAGGCTTCAACTTATACTCCAGCATGAGATCAAAGCATAACAAATGAAAACAAATGTCAACCTCAGAAAAGATGCAGTGGCACCCAAGAGTCAGGTGAGAGTTTCACACAGAACTTTTTTCCACACTTCTGCATGGGGGGGAAAAAAAAAAAAAGAAAAGAAAAAAAAAGAAAGAAATCAACCTTCTCCCCAAGTCCAACCTTAAAATTGTGGGGCTGGAGAGATAGCACAGCGGGTAGGGCGTTTGCCTTGCACGCGGCCGACCCGGGTTCAAATCCCAGCATCCCATATGGTCCCCTGAGCACAGCTAGGGGTAATTCCTGAGTGCAGAGCCAGGAGTAACCCCAGGTTACATCGCCAGGTGTGACCCAAAAAGCAAAAAAAAAAAATGTTTATTCTACATGTTAAAGTCTACCTTGATGGGCTGGAGTAGATAGAGCACTCACCTCGTATGCGGCTGAACCAGGTTAGATCCATGGTACCCTGCATGGTTCCCTGAGCCCCCCACACCAGGAGTGATCCAGACACCAAAAAATTTCTTAAATTATTTCTTGAATTGTATGTAGAATTATGTAGTATATAATAATATGGCTGAGATAATTTTAAATTTAATAATGATCTTTTCTAAACAAAACCATGATTAATTTTTAAACATAAAAAACAAACATTTAAATGAAAATACCATTTGTATGGCACAACTGATCAAGAGTGTTTTAGCCCTGGGCTGGGGCAATAGCACGGTGGGTAGGGCGTTTGCCTTGCACGCGACAGACCTGGGTTCAATTCCCAGCATCCCATACGGTCCCCTGAGCACCGCCAGGAGTAATTCCTGAGTGCAGAGTCAGGAGTAACCCCTGTGCATCCCCGGGTCTGAGCCAAAAAGCAAAAAAAAGTGTTTTAGCCCTGAGGTTGAGCAGTAATACAGCGGGTAGGGCATTATTTGCTCTGCACACAGCAGACCCAGGTTTGATACCCAGCATCCCATATGCTCCCTAAGCACCACCAGAAGTAATTTCTGAGTACAGAGCCAGGAGTAAGTCCTGAGTAAGCTCTGAGCACTGCCAGACATGACCCCTCCTGCCCTCCTCCCACCTCCCCAGCCAAATAAGTGTTTAAGACCTAAGATCACTAGTAGAGATTATTTATTTGTTTATTTTTGCCTTTTTTTCACTGCCAGACATGACCCCTCCTGCCCTCCTCCCACCTCTCCAGCCAAAGAAGTGTTTAAGACCTAAGATCACTAGTAGAGATTATTTATTTGTTTATTTTTGCCTTCACACCCAGCTATGCTCAGGGGTTACTCCTGACTCTGCACTCAGTAATTACTCCTGGTGGTGCTGGGGGACCATATGGGATGCTCAAACCTGGGTCGGCCGCATGCCAAGGCAAACACCCTACCTGCTGTGCTACTGCTCCAGTCCCATCTTTCTCAATTTTTAAATATAGTCCAGATATACCATGAATAGAGAACCATTTCCTCTGAGAAACTATCTGGAGGTAACTGGCTAGTACACATTAAAAAAAAACAGAAAAGGAAACAACACAAACTATGGGGGGGCAGAGTGACAGAACAGTGGGTAGGGCACTTGCCTTGCACATGGCCGACCCAGATTCAATCCCTGGCATCCCATATGGTCGCCCAAGCACTGCCAGGAATAATTTCCTGAGTGCAGAGCCAGGAGTAACCCCTAAGCATTGTTGGGTGTGACCCAAAAAGCAAAGACAAACAAATAAAAAAAACCCACAAACTAACCTCAACTATGAAGAGCTAAGCCAAAGGAAAACAGGATAGTGGCCCAAGGTGATTTGCACACAGGATTTCCAAGTGTGTTCTCTAGTACCAACTGCCCCGCCCAGTACACTGGTGCCAGTACACCCAGTACACTGGTTTCCGCCCCCATCCCTTACCAGCACTGCTAAGGTGCTTCAGAGGCACCTTTGGAGGCCCCCAGCACCACCAGGCTGAGCAGCACTGCATCACCAGGAGCGGTCTCCAGGCCCCTGAGCACTGCTTGAGAGCACCCATTTAAAAAATAATAATGGTAAAAATTACTAAGAGTTACCTTTCCTTCTTTACCTTATAATTCTTCTTTTTTTACCCTTATAATTTTTTAAGGTGGCCTACTCTCTATTATATAATAGTTTTATTTTGTAAGCAAAAATTGGGACCCCTGTATGAATTTAATTCCCCTCTTTTAAGTAAAAAAAAAAAAAAATGAACCTGTGGATGAAACAATAGTAGAGCATGTAGAGTGTTTGCCCTGTACACGGCCAACTCAGGTTTGTGATCCTTAGCATCCCATACGATCCCCCTGAACTCGCCAGGAGTGACCCCTTAGTGCAGAGTCAGGAGTAAGCTCTGAGCACTGCTTGCGTGGATCCAAGACAAAAAATGAATAAAAGAATCACTGTTACATAAATGGGACACCTTCCAATGAAGTTAAGAAAACATAAGCCATTTGATTTGCACAAGCACTTAACAGATTTTAAACTATCTCAAACAAAATTAAATTTGAAGTTCATATGGTTTCCAATAGTTCAGAATACTGGGCAAAATAAAGCCATAACCTGAAACATTTTATCTCTACCACAATCATCAAGAATCAAGACAGGAAGCTGTCAAGTGATACCTACAATAATAAAATGTAACAAAACACTTATGTATGTAATTACTACAACCATTTGAATGCTTCTATTTGTTTTGGTGTCACACTAGGAAGTGCCGGTGGGGTGGTTGCTTTTGTAAGTGATAAGGGGACCATGTTGTAGAAGGGATTAAACCCTAGGTCTCTTGCATGCCAAATATGTGCTTGGCACACTGAGTTCTCTCTTCTGCCCCTCATTTGAATGCTGCTTATAAACCAGGTATCATATGAGATCTATATCCAAGTCTACTTCTGATTCAAAACAGTAGGTTGGGGCCAGGGTGATAGGCTGCTTCAGTGGTTCCCTGAGCTATGCCAGGAGTAATGCAGAGCCAGGAGTAACCCTTGAGCCCTGCTGGGTGTGGCACAAAAAACAAAAACAAAACAACCAAGCAAACAAAAGACCTACATAGGATATTTTCATTAATTCAACGTTATTTTCCTTACTCAGCAAATTAAGCAGCCCCCCCATAAACACTATAATAAAAGATGTTTTAAACTTGAAAGCAAGATGAAGAATGAGTTTCAACAATCTGAAAACCTTATTCTTCTGAATGCCCTCTACCCAAAAATCAAGTCTTAAAGATGGAAGAGGGCCACTGATGTTAACTAAGTCTTGCATAGACAAGGTCCTGGGTTCAATACCAAGAAAAAGAAATACAGCTTAATCAATGGCTGAATAAATAGCAATATTCCTATATTAAAAAAAAAGAGAAAGAGAGAAAGATGTTAATCTCAGATGAAGTTTGCATTTTCTTAGTTTTAGGTTTTATTTTAACTTATCCTTGGAAAAATCTGAGTAAATTAAAAAAAATAAATAAAGAAAAAGAAACAAAAGTAACACAAGGCAGATGGGTTATATGATTTCTACTTGATGTTATAAATATACAGAACACTTTAACAACCTTAAAGAGTAGATAAACAAAGCTGCCCATTCCGCTTAAGGAGTATAATAATACAGAAGAGACATTCCTTAGGATAATACAGGCTTTTTAAGGCGCTTGTCTAGCACCTCACCGACAGTGAACCCCAAGCAATACAGAAGGTCCTCTAAGAACCAAACCTATAGAAACACTCCTTGAATATTGTTGTATGTGGTCCAATTGCCCAGCTTCCCACCCCCAATATGCATGCTTTGGGTCAAAAAGCCATCTTCCCTCCACCCCCTTCCAGTACCACTAGGAATGTAAAAAAAACAAAACCAAAGCAAGCAAGTGGATTCCTGAGAGGACAGATATGCTGTAACTGCTGGAAAAGTTTTACTCCAAACAAATCCCTAACACATACACTAATAATTGTCAAAGTTATGATCGAAGATCCATGGATGTAAGACTTCTAATCCAGGATCACATGTATATAGTTGAGCAAACCTCGAGAACTTTCCCCCAGATAGATGGGAAGATTCACTTCACTATCTAGATTCACTACACGTAGATAATGTATTCTGGCAATATACACAGTACACTGTAACCAAAGCAATCTACACTGGGCGGTGGTATATACAACTCTTAAACAGCAGCAGTACCTCACGCACCCACAGGCTACATCAGAAACAGAAGCCAAGTCAAAAGGTTTCATTAGAAAATAAGAGCGAGGGGCTGGAGTAATAGCACAGTGGGTAGGGTGTTTGCCTTGCACTCGGCCAACCCGGGTTCGATTCCCAGCATCCCATATGGTCCCCTGAGCACCGCCAGGGGTAATTCCTAAGTGTAGAGCCAGGAATAACCCCTGTGCGTTACCGGGTGTGACCCAAAAAGAAAAAAAAGGAAAGAAAATAAGAGCCAGTGGAAGCAGAAAAGGAAATAAAGAGTAACAGAATTGGCAATAAACACACCAAAACATTGTTGTGACTAATGAGAAAGAGAACCAAGGAATTAGTAGGAATTTAGTATTTTATAATTATCTCCTTTAATCCATACAGCAACCCTGAGATAACATAATCTGGTATATTTATCTGCCAAGAAACCCGAGGTGCAAGCTCAACAGATGCAACTATCCTCATTTTACAGATGAAGAAAGTAAAGGTTAACAAACTGCCCAAGCCAGTTGTTATCCCAGTTAATGAGATGACAAAACCACTTTTAAGAGACATCTGTTGAGAAACCTTCCCCAAACTTTGTCTATTGCACTTCAAAGCTGAATTTTTCCCAAGCATTATGCTCTGCCACCTCCTTCTGCTCCTCAGCAATCTCATGGATTTCACTAAGAATTAAAAGTTCCAGGCTGGAGAGAGATGAAAGGGCTAGTGTGTATGCTCTGCATGAGGGATGAGGAGGCATGCCCAACAATCTCTAGCACTGCAAGGTCCTCAAGCACCACTGGGTGTGCCCATCAAAATAGAATAAACTTAAGTGGTAGAGCGTATGTCTTGGTATGTGAAGTCTGGAGTTAACTCCCTCTTAACCTGTCACCTCCCCGCCCCCAATTTCTACAGTTCTTTCAGAGAAACTGTACCTAGCCATACCTAAGGTCAAGAAAATTTTTCATAAAGAAACAACTCAGTTTACTTAGTTGTGGAATGATATATGTTACTATCAAATGCCAATTCTAAGGTTTAGGTCAGGGAAACTGGGCAAGTCTTAGCACAGTACACTACTACAACTAAAAAGAAGCAGACATTGATGGTCTATTAAATTAGTAACCTCTTTATAAAATTGATAGCTCATTATAAAATGGTTATAAAACTGATAGCTCATAAAAGCTCATTTGTATTTCTGATATGATTCAATTTTTAGGAAAACACACATTGCTCTCCCTCTACCAAACCGATGGCATTCTTCTTTCTTTTGGTTTTGCGGCCACACCCAGAGACAGTAGCAGACCATGTGGGATACCAGGGATTGAAGCCAGGTTGACGGTGTACAAGACAAGAACCCTACCAGCTGTACTATCTCTCCAGCCCAAACAGATGGCTTTCTTAAAACTTAAAGAACATTAATGAAGTAGCTAAATTGAGAAACATCCAATAACACATTAGCCATAGCTTCAGAAAAATTTCAAGCATTTGCTTTTCCAAGCGAAATGTTTCAGCTAAGAAACAAGCAAAAAAGAACAACAAAACCCCAGAAAAGTCCATAAAACCAGAAAGCATAAGAAAAAAATATATACAAGTGGAGAAATAGTACATAAAAGTCAAGGTGTCCACCTTCCATCTGCCAACCCTAGTTCAAATCCCTAGCCCATATTTCATTCCCTAAACACCACCAGGGTTTACTCCTGAGCAGAGCCTGAAATACCCCTGAGCACCACTGCCTGTGCTCAAACCCTGCCCCCCGGCCCAAATAATAAAATGATTACTTAAAAGGGTGCAGAAGAAAAATATAAAGGTATTTAAGATGTGATACACAGGGCCAGTCTGACAATACAGAGGGTAGGATTCTTGCCTTGCACACATCTGAGCTGGGTTCTACTCCTAGCACCCCACTTAGTCCCAAAGCTCACCAGGAATGATACCTGAGCGCCACTGGGTGTAGCCCAAAACCCTCCCAAAGTGATGTTATGCCAAGACCGAGGAGACAGCTTAAGTGGTAGAACACATGCTTACCATGTTGTGAGGCTTCGACGCTAGCACATGGTTCCCAAGCACCCAACCATTAGACTTACACCACCAGGCCAAGCATCTTGGGAAGGGGCCCACAAAATTAACTTCTTAAAAAGTGACACCAAGAATCATAAAAGATTTTCCGAGTTTTACCCTGGTGTTTATCCTAAAACCTTTACTTCAGATAACACATTATTTTTAAATGCAAAAAAAAAAAAAATCAACACTTTAAAAAAAAGCTTGCCCACCATAGTAACTGTTGCTACGTAGGTTTTTTTTTTTGAAAGTCTAAGACTAAAAAACAGAATGCATAGCAATCAGTAAAATGCCACTTCTAGCATGGCACTGTGAATTATTTCACCTTAAGCTTAAAATGTGAGGATAAAGGAAATAAAGGGCATCTGGACAATGACTAGGGCTAATATCTACCCTGGGAGCACACCAATATTTAAGAAAAACTACCAATTTTCTATAACCTGATATAAAAATATCTTCTGAAAAACTAGGTGGCCTAGATTTCTATCCATTAGAAATCCATTTCCATACGAAATAACTAAGTGATATACTATTTTTGAAAATATTCTAGGAGTTCAAAGAAATTTAGGAAGATGAATATACTAACACTCTTGTGAAACAAACTTGGCCCAGATCACCTAATAGTGACTGACGAAGGATCAAATCATTTCTCATTTTAAATCAAGTATCATAATCATTATTATTACTAAAACCCTTATTTATCCTAATGCCAAACTCTCAGTTCTTAGTATCTAACTTGTACACATTGTACTGAAACATTTAGGCAAAAGTTGTAATACAGCAGTCAAAACAGTTCCCTTAAATGTTAGCACAGTTAACATGTTTGGGGGTACTTCTGTGCACTGTGCTGTTATAAGCTTATCTCAACTTATAACACAAAAAGATGAGTAGTAAAGAATCTATGCATAGTAAAATCTAGAAAGGGCAAGATGATGGTGCCAGCAAAGTGACGGTGCCATTCAAAAATTCTAAGTCTCCATCTCCTAGACCAAGATTCCAGGAGAGCATTATGATGGGATGCTTAGTTGGGTCGTGTAACTCGTGCTTAGTCATGGCATTCAGACATCTGGTGGTAGTATTCAAACATTCAACCTTCATGCTTGCCAGGGACCGAACTCTCTGAAGTGCTCATAGTCTTGTAGTGCTCTCTGGGGATCTCACACATAACTGATTGCAATACAGTCAGCAGTCATTTGCTTTGGAGCTGGGGCTCCTGCTCAAGTGTTTAATCACTGGAGATTGGATTTGCAACCAGGCACTTTAGCCACTGAGCCATCTCCTGGCCCCTCAAGTTAGGACTTCCAGTAGTTTAGTTCAATTTCCTTTACCCCAAACCCAAAAGTGAAAGATTATTTAATTTTGTAAACTTTATTTCTATTGCATTGGTAACCAACTCAAAACGGAACTCTCACTTTTGCCATTCTCTAAAAATTCTTTAACTAAAGCTGATTCAGAGCGGTTGGGCTGATAAATCTCTTAAAATTGAGAATCTAACAATAGGATATTTATTAAGAACAAATACTAGTCTAATTTAAAATTCTAATTGAGGGGGCTGGAGAGATAGCACAGCGGGTAGGGCGTTTGCCTTGCACGCGGCCGACCCGGGTTCAAATCCCAGCATCCCATATGGTCCCCTGAGCATGGCCAGGGGTAATTCCTGAGTGCAGAGCCAGGGTAACCCCTGTGCATCGCCAGGTGTGACCCAAAAAGCAAAATAAATAAATAAATAAATAAAATTAAAAAAAATTAAAAAAAAAATAAAATAAAATTCTAATTGAAAGTTAGAATTCTGTTCTGCATTTACAACTCCCAAACATGCCTTTTAACTTTAAATGACAATGGAAAAAAAAAGATCTTAACTTCTGAGTTGGGGTGGAGTGGGAGTCATGAAAGAACAGACCAGACAATCACCCATCACCACTATATACGGATGGTTATCATTCTTAAAAATGTACCAGTCACTTCAGCTGTTTAAAAAAAATGGAGTCTTTAGAAGGCTGTGATATAATGGCATTGCTTTATTCTGCCAAAAATATTAAAGAACTCATGCAATTTAAGTAGGCTGTTTGTCACAAACATGAAGTATCACTGATTTATAAAAACCCTACCAAAATGACTCAAGAGCTTTGAAATCTACATTTTACTGGTTATCATCCTCTTCAAGTATCTTTTTAGGCCACACCTAGCTGTGTGTAGGGCCTGCTCCTAGCACCTGCACTCAGGGATGGCTCCTGAGTAATGCTGGAGAACCATGGAGGTCAGGGATTGAACCCAGGCATGCAAGGAAAGTGCCTTACTTAATATATTAGTATACTACTATCTCCTCTGACCCCCAATTTATCTGAACTCCACATCTAAGGACCACTGGAAATTTTAAACACCAAGAAAGGGATCACTCAACATCATTGTTCCATGAAGTCTTCTAGGACCAAATCATTTTATGGTATGTTCCTTGCTGCCTTTGTTTTCTAGAAAATAATTCCTAAGACCTCCCTCCCTCCCTCCCTCCCTCCCTCCCTCTTTTTGGGTCATGCCCAGCGATGCTCAGGGTTGTGAAGCGGGATGGAACCGTGTCGGGATGGAATCCGGGTCAGCCACGTGCAGAGCAAACACCCTACCCGCTGTACTATCACTCTGGCCCCCACAATTCTTAGGATGAACAAGGGACCAGGAACAAAGCTAAGCAGTAGAGTACTCACCTTGCATGTGTGAGACATTGGGTTCAATAAATCTCCAGCACGGCAAAAGATTTTAAAAATTAAATAAATAAATAAACTAACCCTTCTGTTTTAGTTTTTGGGTGACACCCAGCTGTGCTTGGGCCTACTTCTGGCAGGCTCAGGAGACCATACGTGGTGCCGACTGAACTCAGGTCAGCTATCTGCAAGACAAGCACTTTACTGGCTCACTGTACTATGGCTCCAACCCCCTTCTACTTGTTTTCTATTGTTGCTACAATAAATTACTGAAAATAAACAACCTGAGAATTTATTATCTCAAGTTTCTACAGGCCAGAAATTTAGAGAGGCTGGGCTGGTCATCTTAGGTAAGCAAGGCCCCAAATCAAGGTTTCTCTAGAACCACGTTCCCTGCTGGAGATTTGGGGACAATCTACTTTTAAGCCTGTTCAGACTGTTAGTCTCATTTAGATACTTGTAGACGTAGGACTGAGGTCCCCATTTCACTGATTAAAACTAAAGCTTCCAGCATTCCTTCTTATGCCTTCCATGTGGTCCCCTCCAATAATGGCTGGTTGAATCCCTCTCATTCTTCATCATTATGATTTCTGCTTCATCTTTAGAAAAGAAAGCAGAGAAAACTTTCTGCCTTTAAGGGATATGTGACTGGACACATTCAACAAATCCAGATTACCTCCCTCTCAGTAATACTGAATTATATATACAAAATACTCTGTCACATAATGCTAACATATTCAGAATCCAAGAATACAGGCATCCTGGGGAATGTCATCTAACTGCCAGAGTCCACCTTCTGACCTTTTACGCGCGCGCACACGCTAAGGTCTCTTCCAATCATGGTCATCAAAGTCCAAAAATCTCAATTGAGGGGCTGGAGCAATAGCACAGTAGGTAGGGCATTCACCTTGCACACAGCTGACCCAGGTTTGATTTCCAGCATCCCATATGGTCCCCCAAGCACCACCAGGAGTAATTCCTGAGTGCAGAGCCAGGAGTAACCCCTCAGCATCACCGAGTGTGACCCCAAAAGTAAAATAAATAAATCTATCTCAATTGAATTTCATCAAAAACCAAAATTTGGGGTGTGAACAATAGTACAGTGGGTAGGGCACTTGCCTTGCATGCAGCTGACCTAGGTTCAATCCTTGGCACCATATGGTCCTTTGAGACCTGCCAGGAGTGATTCCTGGGCACTGTCAGGTATGGCCCAAAAGATAACAAAAAAATGAAAGTCTCAAAACTGTGCCAGGGAGATAGTTCAGATGGCTACGCACATACTTAGCACATGTGAGGTTCAGTTTGATCCCCGACACCAAGACTTGTGGCCCCTTTAGTACTGATGGTGTAGACTCAAACTAAAACAAAAACAAGAGAGAGCTAAAGGTTTGGGGAGATGGCTCAAAAGGCTGGAGAATACATGTCTGGCTAATCTGGGTTCAATCCTAGCACCACTTGGTTCCTGGAGCACCCAAAAGCAAGAAGAATTAAGTTCTAAATCTCATCATCTAAATTGGATGAGGATGCAACCCTAAGGCACATTTAAGTACAACTCCTGGAGGATAATTCTTAAGAAACGAAACATCCCAAGTAATCAGCTTTCAGCCTACACAGGTGGTACTGATAAACACAGGGAAACGTGAAAAACATTCCACTTCAGAGGGGAAATAGCAGATCCAATGGCCCAAAGTGGTTTTAAAATCTGAGCAAACTCCATTCCACTTCAAAGTCATCAAAAAATTTTGGCTTTCAGAGTTCCACCCCTCTGGACTCTTGGCTCCACCCCGAGTTCCCTTCTTTTATTGAAAATAGCAAGCATGTCACATCTGAATAGTTTCACCAGCCTTTTTCCTGCCAGTAGAATTTGGGAGATTCAAAAGACTTCAAGGAGGCTGGAGCGACAGTACAGCGGGTAGGGCATTTGCCTTGCACGCAACTGACCCCTGTTCAATCCCCAGTAACTAAGCACTGCCAGGAGTAATTCCTGAGTGAAGAGTCAGGAGTAACGTAACACTTGAGCATCACTGGGTGTGCCCCCCCCAAAAAAAGGGGGCTTCAAGTTCAATTGGCATTGTCTGCTAATATAAAATCCTCAAGAATCTAGTGGGTTTTACAGTAATTTCACAGCGGTTGACTGTAAACACATCTACAAATTAGTCTGCACCATTAACACTTTGGAAATCTTCACCAAAATATCCAAATTCAACAACTAAGCTCTACCACAGTATACAATTCTAAGCTTGTTTGCCATCATATGCAAGAGATCCACTCTCCATCTCCACTTAATTCTTCACTTCATCTGTCTCATCAGCAGTCAACACCCATACTTCTGACGACCTGGTTGAAACCTTTTCTTTCAAGCGCATTCATTTGACCATCACCCCCATTTTTAATTAACAGTGCTCTAGACTCATAGTATCAAAATCTACACTTACGATTCTACTCCTGCCATAACATATTATGCCATAATGCTGGATTAAAGCAATTCTTAGTGTTTGTCGGGTGGAGGTTGAGCGGGCTTGTCTTAGGTTTTCTGTTTAGGTCTCACCAGATCAAAAATCAAGGTATGTTTTTGCAAAAAAACAGCCTAAGAATCCACTCCAAGCTCAGTCTGATCCTTGGCTAAATTGGGTTCCTTGTGGTAAGAATGAGGCCGCTATTTCCTTGCAGGCTTGTCAAGCAGGCCTGGTTTTTGCAATTAGGGGTTGTTGGAATACTTTCTCATTTTTCCATGTAACCCCTCCCACCCCCCAGCAATGGCTCCAAGTGATACTCATCTCTGGTTTCCTCTTCTACCTCATCTCTCTTGACTCAGCTGAAGAAAGTACTTTCTTTTAAGGGCTCATGTGATTTCACTGGGCCTACCCACACAATTCAGGATAATCTTCCTATTTTAAGATTCTTAACCCTAGTTACATCTGCCAAGTCCTTTTTACCATTTTAGATTCTGGATTAGCACACAGACATCTTTGTGGGAATCATTCTGCCTACTATGTACGGCTTAAAAGTCAGTTCCCAAAGAGAATTTCCCCCCTTTTCAAGGGTGTGTGAAGACGCATACAGAGAGAGAATAGTGCATGGACTCAACCATGGAGAGGGTGGTGGTAAGTGAGAGGGCAACGAAAAGTAGACAGTGCAATGTTCCTGCTCCCAGACAGTAGCCCGGTTCCCCCATCCCTCAGAAGTGCTCCCACTGCTGCTCCCCTTGAACCTGAGCACGAGAAAAAAAAAAAAAAAAAAAACCAAGCAAGGCTGGACGCTTTCAGGCCAAGTCCTGGCCCAAAAAGTGACCCGATTTGGTGATTCCTTGGATACACCAATCTAAGCAAACCGCTAATCTTTCCCTTCTTCCAAGTCCTATGCGGGCACTACCTTGACAGCAAACCAAAGTCAAGTATTTCAAAGTCACGAGAGGACGAACCTACCCAGGTACGACGACCAGAGGCAAACTCTGGAAAGAGGGGCACGAAGGCAAAACAAACATCGCCCCCCAGGTTATCTGCTCAAGTGCCCCCCACCCCAAGCCCGCCATGACTACGGATGACCAAAGAAAAGGCTGCGACGACTGTCTTGAAGTGTCCCCGACGGTCAGATTCTCGGCCAGAACTTTTACCTGGGGTGGGGGGACCACCCCAACCTCCCCCACCAAACACGTGCCTTCGACAGTTTCTGGAGATTCAGACCGACCAGGCACTTACTAGGAGCACGGCCGACGAGTTCGACTACTCGTCACAAAGGCTCCTACACTCGGTCTAAACTCGGGGGGTCGGGAGCACCAGCGACAGTGGCGCGGACCGCGAGTCCCGGGGGCGGCCGGGTCCCTTACCGAGGATCCGTCCCGTTCTCCCGGGATGGAACGCGGGCGCCAACGCCTACAACCCCCCGTGTCCGCGTCTCTCCCGCGCGCCCCCGGCCCTCACCCCCCGGACGGGCCCGCCGCCCCCCGCACCGCCCCGCCGCAACTTCCGATCCCGAGACCCCGCGTGTCGTCCACCCCCCCCCAAATAAAACCCCCAAACCGCCGCCACCCCACAGCCTTGCCCAGGGCCAGGAAAAAAGAGGTCCAGAGCCGCGCCGACCGACGGGGAAAACCGCCACCGAGTCCGCTCCGAAAGGTCACCCACTAACACTGGCACACTTGGCCCCGCCGTTCACCCCGCGTGACCGCTTCCCCTCCGCACTCTCCGGGGTCCCCGACTTAGCCACCGACTCCAAACCCACTCCGCGCGCCCGCCGACCCCCCTCGGCCACTCCGTCCGGGGTGCTCCCTCCACCGGGCGCACCAGCCTGCAGGTGCGAAGCCCGCCTCACCCCGAGGACACCTGGGCAGACCCCCGCGCCCACGCTCCGCACGAGGGGTTCCCCCCCTGCCGACCCAGAAGTCACCAATCCCCGGAGCACCCTCCCACCTCCCCCAGCACCCCCGGGCGGCCCCACCCCTCAGCTCCCTTCCCCCAATGGAGACCCCCCAACCCCCGTCTCCAAGTTGTCCCCTAGTCCCCGCCCCACTTCAGCTTTTCCCCTCACAATACGCGCAAGTCGCGCAGGCCGCCTCCCATCCTCCCAGCACCCCGTCCCCAAGCTTCTCCCCGCCCTGGGGGATCGCCCTGGGGCCTCCCCGATAGGCTGCAGGGACCTCGCTGGTGTGTGTGGGGTGGTAAGGGGGGGTGGTGCAGGGGCAGGCGACGGGCCGTGGAGGAGTCAGCTTGGAAGCGAAAGGGGCGGCCGCATCCCGCCGTCCCATCCGGGACCCACTCGTACCCGCCCCAACCACCTGGCCTGGCGGCTCCGACGGTACCTGTGGTGGCAGCGGCAGCGGCGGTGGCCGCTCTCCCCTCTCCTCACACAGACAATATGGCGGCGACGGAGGAGGAGACACACCGCTCGGCCGCCAGCCGCAGGAACCAGAGCGAGGCTGCGGCCGCCGCTGCCGGAAGCGGAAACCCCCTCCGACCTGAAGGCGGGGCAAAACCGCTTCCCACTCCGCCCCTCGCGGACTCTCGCAGAGGGCCGCCATACTGGGCTGTTCTATCGTAACTTGGGGGGGAGTTCAGTCACGGAACTTAGCCGCGAAACGGAAGGCGTTCGTCACGAAAAGCACAATTAATAGACTTTCCACAATCAGGTGCATTTTACCTCACTTCCTGTATGAGCTTCTTTAAAGAGAGGACACGGATCTCCCGCCAAGTATCCTAGTGGTTTGATCCAAAGCCAAGATGGCGGTCCCTAAGTTTCCCGCACTTCTCCCAGCTGGCGAATCCCACCCATCCTTACGCGGCCTCGCCTTTCTCGGAAGAACGCATGCGCGACCTGCAGAGCAGCAGCGCGAGGCATTGTGGGAGTTGAAGTCTCCTGCGCGGATCCTTCAGGCCAGGGTTAGGGGTTCTAGAGGCACATTTTTTACCCTCTGCTTAAACTTGGGAGTTCCGGACAAGCGACTGAAAGTTGCGGAAAAGAAGTGGTGTAGCTCAGTAGTCGAGGAAGTGACGTCACTAATTCTCTAGAGATTGAAAGCCCTGCTGCTTACAACAGTGCTGGTGCTGGGTCCCAGAATAAAGCTTGTTCTCCTTTTCAGGATGTTCGTCCCCGCTTTCACGTACGAACTGTCCAGACCAACCTCGGGGTCCTTTCTACCTCAATCTGCTGATTGGGGCTTTGAGAAATACTTTGAGACTCTCCCTTGCTCAACCAAGGTAGCCCGCGCTCTGTTCTTGTCATCTAAGTTCAATGCAATTTGGACAGATTCCCACCTGCCCTCTAATCTTCTATTCTGTTCCTCCACCCCGCTCAAATTCTTGATACTTACCCATTGGAATAGCTATTCCTGGAACTGAGCTACGTTACCTCCCTCCCATTACCTGTTGGTCACTTTTGTTATTGTCGCCTCTAGGACTGTCCCACTTTTTTGTGTCCATCAGATGACTTGGAAGTGGGGGAGATGGGGGTTGTTTCCTCCAGGGATCTTCCTGCTCCCCTCCCCCACACGCAGCTACCCTGTCTTGCCCCTCCCCAGCTTCCCCTGTCAGAACCCCCAGTGCACAGGACAGCGTCTGACCATCACCACTGCTCTTGCAAGCCTTGCTATAAACTGATGTACTCAAGTGTTACTGAGAGGGGCCCAGGTGTCAGCCTCACCTTCACAAGGGCGAGGAAGCTGGATTATTTTGGTCCCTGCCATCATCTTTGCTTGCTTTGGCCTGGGGATGGGCTCCCACATCCCTCTCCAACCCTCCTTTCACACTATGTCAGTTGACTGGCACCTCTATTCCCAAAGACACAGCTTTCCTGTGGGGTGTCTGTGGCCTCAGACAGACAGCAGTGGCCTTAGATGGCTGCGACCTTTCGCTGAGTCTCATGAAGACTCATAGATTGTGACATTTGAGCCCAATGGACTGAGAATTCACAGAAATGGCTCTCTGGCTGCCCCCACCTGTGGGCTGAAGAGATGAGGCAATATTTGGCCGCATCATGGTGATTCAATTAAGAAAAAATTTAAAAAGAAAAAAAAAAAGGATTGGCCAGAGAGTACAGTGGGTAGCCTTTCGTGTGGCTGACAGGTTCAGTCACTACCAGGAGCAATCCCTGAACACAGAACCAGGGGTAAGTCTTGAGCACGGCTAAATGTGGTACAAGAACAAAAATACACAAAAATGCAGCCAGAGTGATAATACAGCAGGTAGGGCACTTGATTTGCATGTGACCAAGCCGAGTCTGATCTCTGGTATCCTATATGGTCCCCCGAGCCTGCCAGGAGTGATTCCTGAGTGCAGAGCCAGGAGTAACCAATGAGCACACCAGGTGTGGCCTAAAAACAAACAAAATACACAAAATGATAACAGTTTCCTGTGAAGCATTTCAAAGAAAGAACTAGACTTCCACTCAGCCCTTGAACTTTATCTTCTTGGGGCTGGAGCAATAGCGCAGCAGGTAAGGAGATTGCCTTGCACACAGCCAACCCAGATTTGATTCTCAGAAACCCACATGGCTTCCTGAACTCCACCAGCAGAGATCATTGAGCACTGCCAGGTGTGGTGCAAAAACCAAAAATAGAAAAAATTAAAAGCCTGTCTTCTTATCAGTTCGGTTGCTCTTACCCCACGCCCTCCTTTATTTATATTCAATTCACAGCTATGAATAACTTGCTAGATTCTGGGGACTTCTATAAGCAAGAAAAATACCAATTTCTCCTGTAGCTCACCTTTTAACACCAAGACAAATAATAGGTAAACAAGTCAATAATGTACTTTTAGGTAGTAATGAATGCAATGAAAGAAAAGAAAGAATTGTGGAAAAGAAGAAAAAAGGGAAGAACGTTAGTTCAGAAGGAGAGCCCTCTTAAGAAGAACAAAGTAAGTACAAAGATCCTGAGGGTCTTACTCCTGGCTCTGTGTTCAGGGATCACTCCTGGCTGTGCTTGGGGAACCACATGTGGCGCCTGAGATTGAACCCAGATCAGCCGAGATTGAACCCAGATCAGCAAGCTAAGTGCCTAAATCCCTGTACTGTCTTTGCAGCACAAGAAACTTAATAAATTTGAGGAAAGAGACCAGTTTGGTTGACTCACTCAAGAGGAAGAAAGTGTTAGGTGATATGATGGGCATGGTGGTTAGGATATTCAGGTAATGGGAAGGTGATTTCATCAGGGAAAGGGGGGGTATTTTCCTTATAGCTTTTCCATAATCTCCACTCCTCCTGTAGTGTCTGTTCTTAATTCTTCCACCCAATTCCAGCTTCCACCCATGACTTCATTAAGAGTGCTTGCCCAGGGGCTGGAGTGATAGCATAGCGGGTAGGGCGTTTGCCTTGCATGCGGCCGACCCCGGTTCAAATCCCAGCATCCCATATGGTCCCCTGAGCACCGCCAGGAGTAATTCCTGAGTGCAGAGCCAGGAGTAACCCCTGTGCATCGCCAGGTGTGACCCAAAAACAATACAAAAAAAAAAAGAGTGCTTGCCCAGACACAGTAATACAATCTTTGAACTTTATAGGACATAGTTGAGACCCAACTCTGACTGCCTCCCAGGCCAGCCTGGTTAGGTCTCTAGTCCCAAGAAGTTTCTGGTATTCAGTACTGATTAGTTACAGAGCCTCCAAATACCATTGCTGTTATCTTTAATACTTACTCATCCTACTTGCCCACATAATATCTCTCAGGTTAGACTTCATTCACAATGGGCCAGGGATGTAGCACAGTAATAGAACGCTTGCCTTGCTCTGTGTGTGAGGACCTGGGTTCAAGTCCCAGCATCACTAAAGGTGGGGGGTGGGGAGGTGATGACATTAAAAGAATAACCTTGAATCTGCTTCAATGTATGCAATTAAACAATAACAATAAATATTGCTAAAAGTCTTGACCTTCCTTGCCCTGTGTCTGTCCTGATGAGTTAAGAACTAAAACGTTTCCCATTTTGCAGATTGGGAAACTGACATTCAAAAAGATTACAGAATATGCTCAGGGTCACATGCCAGAAATGTATGCTGCATTCCAGCCTAGGACACTAGAGTCATACTGGCCAGAAAACCAAAATGTGACCGGAGAAATAGCACTAAGCATACCGAGGGTTCGGCAGACCTGGATTCATTCCTGGCACCCCATACAGTCCCAGAGTACCGCCAGGACTGATCCCTCAGTGCAGAATTGGGTGAAAGCATGAACACAGCTGAGAGTGATTCAAAAACAATAAATAAATAAACAAACAAACAAACAAAAATATCACTCAAAATGTATTGTTTTCAGTTGCTGCTTAAAACAGAACTTTAAATCAACATCTATTTATTTATATGTAGATTGGCAGTTTGGAGCTGTCTCCACTGAGATGGTTATTTTCTGCTGTCCAGGCTCCTTTCCTGCTGAGTGTTCTCCTATATTTGCAGTCAGCAAGTTGGCTATCTGGCAGGTCCTTGATGGCCTCATTCACGTGTCTTGCCATTGACTGGGCTTTTGGCTTGAGTCACTCGGTTCTTCTCCATGTAACTTCTTCGGTCAGTCAGCCAAGGCTTCCTCATATCAGGCCTCTAAAAGGGAAAAACAAAAGTAGCATGACCTCTTGAGGCAGAAATGCTAAAGCATCCCTTTCACTATGCTTGATTGATCAAAGTCATTTTTGTGGCCAAATGACATTCAAGAGAAGTAGAAACACTCTGTCTATTAATGGTGGAAACATCATAATGATAGTTTAGAGTCAGATTCCAGCAGAGCAGTAGAATTATTGTGGAAATCTTTACAAACACACCATACATTAAGTGACCATATGTGGGAAACTAGCAAAATAAAATATGATGCAGCTAAACTTGGACAACCAGGAGAGCTAATCTATTTGAGTACTTAGAATGTGCCAGACACTGCACAAGATGTGGCACTTATGCTTTTATGAAGAGGCTGAGCACCTTAAGACATTAAACAACCGTCAGAGTGATAGTACAGTGGGTAGGCTACTTACCTTGCATGAGGCCAACCCAAGTTTGATCTCTGGCATTCTATATGGTCCCCCGACTCTGCCAGGAGTGATCCCTGAATACAGAGCCAGGAATAAGTTCTGAGCACCATGAAGAATGGGCCGCCCAAATTTAAAAAAAAAGGTTAGTGAGTAGCCAAGTCATGAAGAATGGAGGGTGAAGGATGTGACTTTGTGGTAGAGTGTATACCTCAGTTGTGTGAGGCCTGGGTTTCATCTGGGATTGCAACAATAATGGGAAAAAAGGAATGAGGACATTGTAATATTCTGATATGGAACATTCATTCTGACCTACTGTTAAGTGATAAAAGTAAGATCCAGTCAGGAAGGGCTTACCACAAACTAGTAATGGAGCATATCTCTGTAGAAAGGAAGGAGGGGAAACTGTTACTTTAAATATTTCTACACTGTGCAAATTTTTGTTTGAGTTTTTTGATACCAATATGAATTTTAATTTCAACACTCATAAACAATAAGTTGTTTTTAATTGTCTTTCTTATTTCTCTCCTATCTTAAAAAAGTAATAAACAGGGGGCTGGAGTGATAGCACAGCGGGTAGGGCATTTGCCTTGCATGCGGCCGACCCCGGTTCAAATCCCAGCATCCCATATGGTCCCCTGAGCACCGCCAGGAGTAATTCCTGAGTGCAGAGCCAGGAGTAACCCCTGTGCATCGCCAGGTGTGACCCAAAAACAAAACAAAAAAGTAATAAACAGTAGGGGTCAGAGTGATAGTACAGCAGTTAGGGCATTTGCCTTACATGCCGCCAACCTGGGTTTGATCCTTGGCATTCCGTATGGTCCTCTGAGCATTGCCAGGAGTAATTCCTGAGTGCAAGTACAGAAGTAACTCCTGAGCACATGTGGGTGTTGCCCCAAAAGGCAAAAATAAATCAGTAGTTTTGTTATGGCAATATGAGAAAGGAGAGGGAAAGAGTACCTTATTCTTATTTTATTTTATTATTATTATTATTTTTTGCTTCTTGGGTCACGCCTGGTGATGCACAGGGGTTACTCCTGGCTTTGCACTCAGGAATTACCCATGGCGGTGCTCAGGGGACCATATGGGAAGCTGGGATTTGAACCCAGGTCGGCCGCGTACAAGGCAAATGCCCTACCCGCTGTGCTATTGCTCCAGCCCCAAGAGTACTTTATTTTTAAAAAAATTTAATTTTTTTGCTTTTTGGGTCCCACCTGGTAATGCACAGGAGTTACTCCTGGCTCTACACTCAGGAATTACTCCTGGCAGTGCTCAGGGGACCATGAGGGATGCCGGGAATCAAACCTGGGTCGGCTGCGTGCAAGGCAAACGCCCTACCCACTGTGCTATCGCTTCAGCCCCCAAGAGCACTTTATTTTTATTTATTTATTTATTTATTTATTTATTTATTTATTTATTTATTTATTTATTTTGCTTTTTGGGTCACACCTGGCGATGCACAGGGGTTACTCCTGGCTCTGCACTCAGGAATTACCCCTGGCGGTGCTCAGGGGACCATATGGGATGCTGGGATTTGAACCCGGGTTGGCCGCGTGCAAGGCAAACGCCCTCCCCGCTGTGCTATTTCTCCAGCCCTCAAGAGCACTTTAAAGTAAGGTAAGAGAAATGATATACCTTGAGGTGGAAAGCTCAATTCCAGAATAGAGAATTTCTCTTCTGTCTTTTTTTTGCCCCTTTTTTCAGTTTTTTAGTTTTTTGTTGAATATCCATGAGTTAGACCATTACAAAGCTGCTGGGGATTGGGCTTCAGTCATACAATGATCCAACACCCATCCTTCTGCCAGAGCACATTTAACACCACCAATGTCCCCATTTCCCTCCCACCACTCCCCTACATTCCATGGCAGGCACTTTTCTTCTTTCTCTCTCTCCTTTTGTGCATTATGGTTTGCAATATTGGTACTAAGAGGTCGTAGTGCTTGCTCAGGGTGTTCAGTATTTTTATCAGAACAGTAAGGCTAGAGTAGCTTTTTTAACTGGGTGGCAGCTTTGTGGTGTGGATGTGACTGCCGAGGCTTCTGGAAGTACAAGGAGGTGGTGGAAGGTAGCCCATCCCGATCCCCAAAAGTCTGGAGATTTCAGTCACAAAACCCGCATACCCGAATTTTCAGCAGATTATATCTGGGTAAGATCTGTCCTAAGATGGTGGAGTCTGGCCGGGGCATGGTGGCAATTTTGGTTTGTGGAATCAAATGGCTGCAGGGGCTCTGTTTGGGTAAGCAACAGGCTGACACCCCCCCACCCCTCCGATTTACCCTGATCTGTTCAGCCTTGCATGGGTCCAAGGTTAATTTCTGCTTTTGATCTCTTTAGAGATTTATTTATGAGTCTCTGAAGCAAGGTCAATAAATGAGGTTAAATAGCTGAGCTGGAGGTGGGTTGTGGGCATGACTCCCATATAACTTTTATATATTTAATTTCTCAAGAAACTTGGTCCTGCATTTTTGGGGTCTGGCCAGTGGCACAGCGGCAATTTTGGGATACCAAGAAGCCTGCAGGTACCATCAGGCTGCTGATGTACTCCCCCTGTGGGTACAAGTTGACCTGTTGGTGGTACCACACCCCTTCCCCTGTCTTTTTGTTTGCCTTTTACTGTTTCCCTTTATTTGTCTTGATTTTTTCCCCCACCTTGATGCTGCCCCATACTGACCCCTAATCAGTTTTGGCCTGAAGGGCAGGAATGATAGGACAGTGGGTAGGGTACTTGCCTACACAGGGCCAATCCAGGTTTGATCCCTGGCACTCCTGAGTCAGGAGTGACCCCCTAATGTAGATCTGGGAATAAGCCCTCAGCACTTCTGGATGTAGCTCCCAAACCAAAATGCTAACAATTTTGGCCTGGGGCTTTGGGACTAGTAGACAGTGCTCTTCTTCTCTTTCACCCAGGGACCCTGCACACCCCCAGATTTGATTAGCCGCCAAGTTCCCTTCTTGCTTAAGAGTTTTCAGGGGCATTGCTTTTGAGGAAAGTTTAAGTCTCTTGGCTAAGTA
This sequence comes from Sorex araneus, assembly GCF_027595985.1. Classification (NCBI taxonomy): domain Eukaryota; kingdom Metazoa; phylum Chordata; class Mammalia; order Eulipotyphla; family Soricidae; genus Sorex; species Sorex araneus. The sequence continues at coordinate 115,264,857 of NC_073306.1, read as the reverse complement.
TACATGGCATTTTTTTTCTTTTTAAGTTTTGGGGCCACACCTGGTGATGCTCAGGGCTTACTCCTGGCTTCGGTTTAATCCTGACTCTCTGAATAGGGACCACACCTGATCGTGAGGGGGATCATATGGAGTGCTGGGGATCAAGCCATTGAGTGCTAGGAAAGTGCCCCACCCTCTATAGGGTACTAACCCAGTTCCAGCATCTATAAAATTCATTCCAACTTGATTAGATTTCAATTATTTTATTTACTAGCAGTATAACCGTAGAACAAATATTTGACCTTCCTGAGCTCATGCTTCTTTATCTGTTAAAGAGAAAGAAGAGAGGAGGGAAGGAGAAATGAAAGAAGGTAAGGGAGAAAGGAAGGACAGAAGGGAAAAAAGACCAATATAATAATACAAATCTTGTGGTAAAGAAGGTCACTATTGAATGACTTCCATGTCTCCTCCACCCCATCCAGAAATGGTTGCTACTCTCTATTCCATTGACATAAGCCTTGGCCTTTTAACTGCTTTGGTCAGGGGAATAGATACAAATGTCACAATGTGCCAGTTTCAACCTAGGACTCAAGAGATCTCTCATGCTTTCAACTATCACTCTCGAAATTTCAGCCTGTGGGGCACCCCAGATGGGGGCGGGGACGGGTGAGAGCTCTTTCCACCTGAAGGGACCCAGCCCCAGCAGACGTAAACTTCCAGAACCTTCCAGAACCCAACCACCATCATGCTCAAGGCGGTAACAATCTTCACACTGTTTCCTCTATGGATACTTTTTTGTAGCATTTTCAGTGTTTTTTCATAACCGACAATACAAAATATATTATTTCGGTTTTGCTTTGGGACAGGGATTGGGGCTTGGGACAGAAACATCCCAAATTTGGTGGTGGAAAAGGTGTAATGGTGGTGGGATTGGTGTTTAAATATTAAATGTAATCAAATATTGTCAACTACCTTATAAAATAAAAAAAAATTTAAAAGAGTTTTTGGCCTTTAAGGATGAGACAGTCATTAGTGGCTTGCATTCTTGGAAACAATCCCAGTGGAAGTTGCTATAGAAAGTCTAGTCTGGGATAAGAATTTTTTTTTGTTTTTGATTTTTTTTGGTCATACCCAGCAATGCTTAGGGGTTACTCCTGGCTCTGCACTCAAAAATTACTCCTGGCGGTGTTCAGGGAACCATATGGGATGCTGAGGATTGAACCTGGGTCAGCTGAGGGCAAGGCAAATGCCGAACCTGCTGTATTATCGCTCTAGCCCCAAGAGCATTTCAGAGGAGCAGAATCATAGTACAGGAGGCAGCTCCATCCCTACCACTGCTTAGTCTTCCAAATACTGCCAGGGGTCACTCCTGAGCACAGAACCAGGAATAGGTCCTGAATACCACCACCACGTGTGGACCAAAAAGGCCCCTCACAAAAGGAATATTTGGGAGCTAGGGAATCGGTAGTAGAGTGGAATGGATGCCTCGTATATGAAAGATTTGGTTCTTAGCACTGAAAATAAAACATCCCCCAATCCCAAATTTTGTTTTGTATTGTCGAGTTTGGGGCTTTTGTTTTGCTTGGCGGGCCATATCGAGAAGTTTTGGGGTATGCTCCTGACTCTTTTCTCGGACCTCACTCCTGGTGGCACTCAGGGCACTATGTGGTGGTACCTGGGGTGGCCTACAGAAAGCCATGCACTCGGTCACCGAGTTTTCTCTCTGGCTCCTAGAATTTGGTTTTCAATTGTACCTTTTGCAAAACAGGAAGAGAACTTTGTGCCAATCTAAGGAAGCAATAGCTTCTGTCCAAATCCCATCATCAAGCCAGTTGAACCTAGAAGAATGAAAGACACACACAGGGGACCTAGCCTGGAGCCATGCCCAGCACAGGCCCATGTTATCTGGAGTCAAACTCCAAGTAACTGCCGCTGAGAGAGGAGAACTCAACACTTGCTGCTGTAAGTCCCAGCTGTGGGGGTAGTTTATCCCCCAGCACTGGTGTTTTACAGTGAACTGATATGCTCACTAAATACCATTCTTGTCAGGATTAAACAAGGACTCTAGAAAAGACCTTGAAAGTATGCTGGCACATACCAACGGTGCCGTTTGCGGGCGCCATTATTTTCAGGGTGCCTCTGGAGCCCTGGCAGACACAGTCCTGTTCTTGAAATCCCATGCTCTGTTAGGCGGTGACAAATGTCACGGGGAAGGTGACACTTTTGTTTGTGTTGCGCTCACATCAGCAGTATTGGGGGCTACTACTGGTATGTTTTTTCGGGGACCATGGGGTGCTAGAAATCAAACCTGGCTTCCTGAATGCAAAGCATGTACTCTAACCCTTTGAGCTAGGAGGTAATTTTTTTAAATTGAGGGTTGGGGGTGGGAGGGATTTTGCCACATATATCACTATTCCTGGTTCTGTGTTCAGTAATGACCTCTAGCAATGCTCAAGGGACAATATATGGTATCCGGGATTTGGACTGGGCTGGAGGGGCACTAGGCAAGTGAACTCTGGTTCTCTCTGCCCCTATGAAGGTTTTTTTTTTTCTTGTGGTATGGAGCATACCCAGCTGACTCTGTGCACAAGGATCACTCTGGTGGGGCTCAGGAGACTATACGGGGTGCCAGACATTGAACCTGGAGTGGCAGAGTACAAAGCAAGCACTCTACCCATTGAACTACCTCTCTGCCCCCTAAAAAAGTTAATTTTTTTTCTTTTTTTTGCATTTTGAGTCACAGCTGGCTGTACTCGAGGGTTACTCCTGGCTCTGCACTCAGGAATTACTCCTTGCAGAGCTCCTGGGACCACATGGGATGCTGGGGATTGAACCCAACTTGGTTGCATGCAAGGCAAATGGCCTACCTGCTGTCCCATCACTTTGGCCCCACAGTTTATTCTTTTACTTTTTTGGGGGGTGGCGGGTCACACTCAACAATGCACAGGGGTTACTCCTGGCTCTGCACTCAGGAATTACCCCTGGCGGTGCTCGGGGCACCATATGGGATGCTGGGATTTGAACCCAGGCTGGCTGCATGCAAGGCAAATGCCCTACCTGTGGTGCTATCGCTCCAGCCCCTCCACAGTTTATTTTTAAGCACACACCTGAAAGAGATAAGGCAGAAGGTCCCAGGGGCATATGGGAGAAGATTGTTCCCAGCAGAGGGTACAGGATGGACAGCCTGTAAAGTGGACCTATGCATCATGGTTTTTGAGAACCAACAGTAGATACGATGACTGGATTTAGTAAGCAGGAGAAAGGTGAAGTCATGGAGATCCCCCAGGGGATCAGTCAGGCCGGTCTCAGAGGCCTTTGTCAGCGTTCTGATTTGTGCTCTTCTCTGAGTGAGGTAGGGGGTATTAGAGAGTTTGGGTCAGAGGAGGACAGGACTGGCTTTGCGTTTTTATAGGGTATTTCTGACTACTGAGAGTAGAAGAAATAAAATGGAGATGAGGGCAGAAGCAAGGAGTCTAGGAAAAGACCACTGCCACTGCCATGTGGAAGATAGTGATGGTTTAATACAAAGCTAGACTATGATGTTACTTGGAAAGTGAAGGACGGTACGGAGTTTTTGAGAAAGGAAGGAATTGAGGAGGATTCCAAGGTTTTCTACCAGAGGAGGTCAAAGAATGAATTGCCATTATTCACTGAAATGAGAAAAGCCAAGGAGGAGAATTTGGGAGGAGGGAAAGGAGAGAGGAATTAGTAGTTCCAGACTGCGTTTGTTCCATTCGTGGCCCCTGTCACACTTCCAAGAGCCCAGGAGAAAGAGCCAGGCTGCTCAGTGCAGTTTCAGGATTTGTAACAGCCTAAATTAGGTTCCTGGAAATTTAAATGTCGAGTCCCTTATGTCTCTACGTGAGTGCATTTGGAGAACGGCCTTTAAGGGGGTGATTAAGATTTAATGTGGCTCTGGAAGGGATGGGGAGGTATCTTAATTCTACAGGCTTGGGTTTTTAGAAGGGACATCAGAACACACTCTCTCTCCACCGGCGCGCAAAGGAAAGGCCATGTGAGGACACGGGGCGAAGCAGCCAGCCAGGAACCAATCTTGTTGGCACGTTGAACTTGGAATTCCAGCCTCCAGAACTGTGAGAAAGAAAAATAAGTCCCTTCTTTTAAGTCACCCAGCGTCTTATTTCTGGCAGCCCCAACAGAATAATAAGGAAGTCATCAGTGTAGAAATGAGTTTTGAAGCAATGAGCCTGGGTACCATCTCCAAGTGGAGGGGAGCAGAGACAGACAAGAGATGAAGGTCAAGGGCTGAGCCCAGGGAACCCGACGGTGAGAAATAAGCAACCAACAAAGATGCCTGAGAAGAAGCAACCCGTGAAGTGTGTCCTGTGAACCAAGTAAGGAAAACATTTCAAAGGGGGAAAATTGATGATCTGTGGCAAATGCTGCTGAGAGGTCAAGAAAGACGAGAACAGAGAAGATTTAGCAAAGTGGAGAGCATTGTGACCTCAACAGGAGGTTGTTTAGGCAGAGTGACAGGAGCAAGAACCTGGCTGATGTGTGATTAAGGAATACTGAAAGAACACAATATTCTTAAATTTACTATAAGTCACAACAGAGCCTGACAAGCTACCCGTGGCGTATTTTATATGCCAAAAACAGTAACAACAAGTCTCACAATGGAGACATTACTGGTGCCCGCTTGAGCAAATCGATGAACAATGGGATGACAGTGCTACAGTGCTACTATAAGTCTATAGTAATACATACATGTGCATAGGTATGCACATGTACACATATGCACTGAAATCTCTTTCCTCAGGTAGAATATCAACTACTAAATATAGAAGAATAGGAATTAGGAAATAGCTATTTGGCAACTGCATAGCCTCCATTTCAGGAAAGAATTATTAATGGGGTGGGAGAAAGAGTTGAGTGGGTAAGGCACTGTCTTGCACAGGGCCGACCTGGGTTTGATCCCAGCACCACATGAGGTACCCTGAGCATGGCCAGAAGTGATCCCTGTGTGCAGAGCAGGAGTAAGTCCTGAGCACCACAAGGTATGGTCCCCAAACAAATAGTAAGCAAAGGAAAATCATCATTAATGGATGATGGATTAAGGTCGAAGAGAAGCATAATATGTGTATAGTCTAAGAATATCTTTCACAAGCTGCTGAGTCATTTGCCAAGGTGAAGTAGTGACTTGACAGTGGGGAAACCCAGCAGGCACTACGGCCACCAAGTGACTAAAGTGAGCGTTTCCAGCAGTGCAGCATTTTGACATCGTGAGCACCCTAAGGCAGCAGGGAGGAAACAGCATCTCTTGAGTGTGCTGCTGGCCAAAGTTTTTTGACAGGAGGGCTGGTAAGGTGGCTTGGAGGCAAAGGGCTTGCTTGGCGTGTGCACAGCCTACATTTGACTTCTGGCACTGCAAAAGGATTAATAAGCAATTTTAGATGCTTCCAAAGTGAGGAATATTTTGAGAGTAGGACTGGTCTGTACTCCTTTAAAGTATCCAGGATACAAAAGACAGAGACTGAGGAATGACTCTAGATTATGGAAACAAGATGCAGCAGGACATCCTATACCAGGGGAAAAAAAGACTTTCATTTACTAAAACATATATGGATGGTCTCGTTTGTGTAATTTGAACAGATTGTGTAGGCTAACACATATAGTTAGATCAATGCAGAAATCACTGATTTTGTTGTCTGAGAGTGTCCTTGCTCTTGGGAAATTCACTGGTCTCTCGGGATAACGAGGCTCATCTCTTCTCTGTAACTTACTGTAAATGTGTTCGGGAGGCTGAGAGGGTGGCAGAGAAAGGAGACAGTGAGGAGATAAAGTGACAGGAATAAACAAATATGGTAAAACCTGGGTGACAAGTATTGGATTTTTTATATTATTTTTCTAAGGCAATAAGCAAAGACAAATTTTTTTTGGTCTTTTTGGGTCACACCCTGCATTGCTTAGGGGTTACTCCTGGCTCTGCACTCAGGAATTACTCCTGTTGGTGCTCTGGGGACTGTATGGGATGCTGGGACTCGAACCCAGGTTGGCCGCAGTGCGCAAGGCAAACACTGTACCTAATGTACTATTACTCCCCCCCCCCCCATTTTTTTAGGTCAGTGTTTTTCAATCATTTTACACTTGCAGACTGGCACTGTCTGTGGGCTAATGGTTGAAGAACGCTGATTTGGGAGATATTTGGTCCACACTGAGGGCCTGACCATTCTGTGTTCAGCCCTGTGATACGATGCTGTTTGGCACAGTGGTGCTAGGGCCACGAGAGCTGTCCCCAAGGCCACATCGATGGTGTTAGAGGGGCCATGTAGTATCAGGTATAGTTTTACCCTTTACTCTGTATCCCCAGCCCCAAACAACTTTTTTTTTTTTGGGGGGGGGGGGGGCTAGAGGAACCACACCCGGAAGTGCCAGGACTTACTTCTGGCTTTCCACTCAGGGATCATTCCTCATGGGATCAGGGAACCAGATATGCTACTGGGCATAGAACCCAGATCAGAGCATACAAGGTAAACCTCCTCCCTGCTTTACGATCACTTTGGCCTCCCCAGACAACTTTTTTTTCCCCAGACACCTTTTTGAGAAGTTTTTGTTTATCTTATTTGTGGGTCACACTCAGTGTTGCTCAGGGGCCACTCCTGGCTCTGTACTGATGGGGTCGTATGTGGAGCTGGGATCAAACCAGGGTCAGCTGCATGCCAGGAAAGTGTCTTAAAGGCCCCTGTATTTTCTCTCCAGCCCCTTTTCTGAGCAGTTTTGCTGGAGGACAAAAATGGAGTGGTTGGTGGAGAGCAAAGTGAGCTTGAGATAAGTTGCTTAGAAACTGAAATGTGAGCATGCTTTTTTTTTTTTGCTTTTTGGGTCACACCCGGCAACGCTCAGGGCTGACTCCTGGCTCTGCACTCAGGAATCACTCCTGGTGGTGTTCGGGAGACCATATGGGGTGCTGGGAATCAAACCCGGGTCGGCCATGTGCAAGGCAAACGCCCTACCCGCTGTACTGTCATTCTAGCCCCGCTTTTTTTTTTTTAATATTGCTCAGAATGATCTGTAGATTGGAAAACAATGATGATTCGAGAGGGAGAAGAGAGTGACTTATGTGGCATCCCCAAGGAGAGAAGGGCATGGAGTCTACACGAGAGAAGAGTTTAACAGTGACCCGCAGTGCAGATAATTTGCTGAGGGTCAGTGAAGAGAGGTTGAGTACTTGCAAATGGGCTGCAATGAGCAGAGGTGGGTAGTAGTGTAGTGGAAGCTTGTGGAATCCCACCGATCGCTCCAACTTTCCCTTTAAGATTTAAAGCAAAAGCCCTCTGTTTTTCAGAAGGGGATGGCGCTAGAAATGGGAGAAAATAGAAGGAATTTCCTGGAGAGACTAGGTGTACAGGTGGTCTTATCAGGCAACAACTAAAGGCCTCAAGTGAATTAGCCATCACGTAATTAAGGTCAGACCAGCTCATGTGGTAGAGGGTGGCTGTTTAGGAGACGGGCAAGGAGGTCTTGGCAGTCTTGACAGTGACTTGAGTCAATGAGGAGGGAGGTGGTCGGTTCATTGGAGTGGGAGTTGGGACTCTGAAGAGAATAAGCTGGAGTGGTAGGAAGTGACATGCCTCACTGCTTAAACGAGAGGTTATGGTGTCATAATGGAATTCATTCCATCAGTTACACCAAAAATATATTTAGGCAAGGAAGCAAAGAGGTTTAATTATTTTAGGGTCTGAAAAAAATAAATAAAAATTAAAAAACATTATTTTAGGGTCATTTTTTTTCTGTTCGGTGTTTGGGCCACACCTGACAATGTTTAGGGATTACTCCTGGTTCTATACTCAGTATTTACTCTGGCAGTGCTCAGAGGACCATATGGGATGCTGAGGATTGAACCCAGGTCAGCTGTGTAGAAAGTAAGCACCCTACCTGCTGTACTCTCTCTCCAACCCCTATTTAACAAGATAGCTTGCAACTAGGCAATCATCTAAAAATGTGGTTCAGAACAGGACTACAGAGCACTTTTTAGAAAAATTAATTTAATTTTTATAGTTGTTCATGATGATTTATTACATTCAATATTTCAACACCAATCCTACCACCATTACATCTTCCTACCATCATTACTTTCAATTTTCCCAACCAACACCCAAGACTGCCCAATAGCAGGCCCTAAATAAATTATTTGTACTGCTTGTTATGAATAATTTGCTAAAAATGATCAAAAAAATTTTCTTAAAAGAAGGAGGGTAAAGATTATTTTACCTCACCCTGCAATAATCCCTTATACAATAGATTACTAACACATTGTAACAGGATAATGCTTGTGTGTTAATATTTTCTTAATTGAGATTGGTTGCCTTTTACTTTATATCCCATCCAATGTGGTGTGCAATTCCTGGTATGTTAGTGGTGTAGAGTATGAGATTTCATGGTCTTGTCCTCCGGGAATTCTAAAATCTTGAATGAGGTGATACAGCTGGAGTTAAATTTTTAACTGGATGCTGACTTTGGGTTACAGAAGCATCTCTTCAGCTTGCTGATCTCTTTTGAGATTTATTTATGAATCTGAATCATGGCCTGTTAATGACATTATATGGCATCAGAGGCAATTTGTGAGTGTAACTGCCAGGCTGCAGGAAGAACAGGGAGACGGGGGGAGGTCGCCCATCTCCTACTCCATAAGAACCTGAAGATTTCAGTCACACAACCCACATAGTAGGAGTTTTTTTTTTTTTTTAACAGATTCATTCCTGGATGAGGCTTGTCCCGAGCCCATGGAGTCCAGCCATGAGCATGGTGGCAAGTGGGTTTTGGAGGTTTTCAGCTGCTGGGATTCTGTTTGGGAGGGTGGTGGGCTCACCTACCCCTATTCAGGGTGCCCCTGATAAGACTAAGCCTGGTGAGGGGTTTGGAGACATCTCTGCAGCTTGTTGATCTCTTTCAAGATTTATTTATGAATCCTACAGAACACTTTAAATAAGACAACTCCTGGCAACACAGTATACTGTGGGAGAAAAGGGAGAAAAGCTAAATAATTTGGTTTCTCAATTGGTTCCTTGGTGACAATACACTGAGGGACACTGAGGCAGGAGGGGCATAAGTGGGGAGTGTGAGGAGGCACTTTGTTGCTGGGAAACAGAATGGATACATTCTGTTTTAGACATCTGATAATCACTAATTGTTTTAGCGATCCAGCTCCCATTCCCACCTAGGTAACATGTTGCTTTGGGTCCTTCTGTTCTGCTCTGGTTAGCTTTATGATTTATGATCTATTTACTCTGCCCAGCTTCTAGAACAGGACACTCAGAGCTTCCACCCCTGGCTGTCTCCCTGGTTCCCTGTGCTTAGTGACCTGCCTATGATTCTAACTTTCCCATCCCTGCAACAATGCATCAGGATAAGGCGTTTCTTAATTCCAAGGGTACAAGTTGGGCACAGCAAAACCTGCAATTGAACCATTTCATATCACAATGGAAGGAGACACATGTCATGAGTCAGCTACCTTAAGACCCCCAGGGTGGAAAGGTCAGGTTTTGCTGCTCCTAAAGGGACCTTCTGACAACCCCAGCCCAGTCAAACCAATCCCAATTTCTGACTAAACCAAAAGTGAGAAAAAGAAAGCTTTCTTGAGCCATTAAATACTGAAGTGATGCCACAATATTAATCAAGCAGAATCACTGATTCTACTGGAGTTTCAAGAGAATGACCTAAGGTATGGGTTTTCTTTCCCAAGTAACTTTTATGCACCATCCCTTTCAGAATGAGAGATATCAAAGTTCAGAGAATTTTAGTGATTTATTTAAACTTGTGCAGCAGGTAAGGAAGAAGCCCATCTCCGGTTTTGTTCTCTTGGCAGCCTAGCTGACACTGTCGTCCCCAGGGCAAAGCCAGTCAAGGGGTACTTACTGAACAGTGAAGGAGTTGTGCCTGGGATTCCCTCGGCCTCCCAGTTTTCACCCAGGTTTCTCTTTCTCTTTGGGTTGTTCTGGAGTCTTAGTCCTCGTGTGGCTGATATTGGCGCTAACCTCTATTTTGCGTGTCTGTTCATTCATTCCTTCTGCTCAGTACCAAGCACATACTCGGCAGTAGCTTCTAGATTCTCAGTGCACAGCAGTTCACAAGTCAGTGTGCGTGGCCTGTACTCTCTCGAGTGAGACGAGGATACTCCAATCAGACAAATCTGTCATCGCAAACTAATGATTGTTCCAAGAGACTAGGGGAAGGGGCAGGAGAATGCATGAAGGAAAAGTGACCTACTAGAGGCGGAAGAGTGTCCCATGAGGGGCCGGAGCCATAGTACAGTGGGGAGGGCGTTTACCTTGAACATGGCAGACCCAGCTTAGATTTCTGGAATCCTAGATGGTCTCCCAAGCACCACTAAGAGTAATTCCTGTGTGCAGAGCCAGGAGTAGCTTCTAAGCATCTCTGGGTGTGACTCCCCTAAAATAGGAGTGTTCAACAAAGGTAAGGCTAGGCTATGAATTGCTGACCAAGGAAGAGGAACAATATGGGCATGAAACCTAACCTAAGATAGGGACACAGTTGGCACATGACGGGCTCATGGGAGGGGCCAGTATGGCTCCAGCATACACGGGGTAGGTGGGAATGCGATGGGGAACTGTGAGCGCTGAGACAGAGAGATGGGCAGGACCCTGCTTGGCTCATAGAGGAGTTTGGCTTAAAAACAATCAGGAACTATGAAAACTTAAGCAAGGGAGTGACTCTGTGGGATTTCACATTTGTGCAAAACTTCGGTTGCTGGCAGAGTGCAGAAGAGGGAGGTAGAGGAAGGAGGAGGAAGGAGGTGGACTGCGTGAGGGAGGAAGGTGCCATGGCATGGACTAGGATGGGCACAGTAGGGATGGAGAGGAACGGATCAGTTTGATGGTTTGGTTCGCTTGCTTGTTTGTTTTGGGGCTACACCTGGTGGTGCTCAGGAGTTACTCCTAGCTCTGTGCTGAGGATTTGCTCCTATTGGTGCTCCAGACCATCTGAGATTTGCTAGGGACCAAACCTGGGCTGGCCGCATGCAAGGCAAGTGTGAGTGCCCTACCCGCTGCACTACCGCTCAGGCCCAAAATGGATCAATTTGGTATTTGTTTAGTGTCTGAAGTCTGCCTCAGGGAAACAGGCCCGTGCTTCCGAGGAGAGGTTCCAGCTCTTCTAGCCCATTGGGACACCTAGATCCTTCTGCCCAATACAGTGACAGGTGGAAGATATGTGTATTAAGGAAAGGCAACTTTCTGCCTCTTCTTGGAGACATGTGAGTCTCAAATTGGGCTTTGACTTAACTGGGCAAATTGAGTGGGTCCGGGGCCAGAGTGATAGCACATTTGCCTTGCATGCGGCCGACCCGGGTTCGATCTCCCGCATCCCATATGGTCCCCCAAGCACCACCAGTAGTGATTCCTGAACGCAGAGCCAGGAGTAACCCCGGGGCATCATTGGGTGTAACCCAAAAAGTAAAAAAAAAAAAAAAAGAAAGAAAATTGAGTGTGTCCTCAGGGGTTGTCTTCTGACCCTCCTTTGAATTCTGGGAAAGTTACTTGCCCTCTGTGAGCCATCCTTTCCACATATCACAGACAAGGACAGCACTGCACGCTTTGGTGACCTCATCCCATTGTACAGAGGAGGCAACTGGACCTCAAGGGGACAGACCCAAGGCTGCTCATGAGCAAGTGACTCAGCCCAGACAGACCCTGAGCCAAGTCTATAGGCGTGTCTTCTGTGTTTACTCCAACCTTTTCTTTTATTCCCTTGTGTGTGTGTGTGTGCACGTGTGCACATGCGTGTGCACGTGTGCACAGGTTTGGGCCATACCCAGCAGTGCTCAGGGGCTCTCCTGGCAGTGCTCAGGGTTGCAGCGGGTAGGGTGTGTAAGACAAGCATCTTACCTACTGTATAATCTTTCCCGCCCCCTGTGCTGAGGGTTCTTTTTGTTTTGGGGATACACCTGGCGATGGCCAGAACTTACTCCTGTCTTTACACTCAGGAATTATTCCTAGAGGCAGTGCTCAGGACACCATATGGGATGCCAGGGATCGAATCTGGGTCAGCTGCATGCAAGGCTAGCACCCTACCTGCTGGACTATCTCTCTAGCCCCTTGAGAGCTCTTTAGGTTTGGGATGCTCCGCTCATAAACATGAGCCTTCTAGGAGGCCTGGGGAACCCAGGGGGGTGACTCGGGTGTGGGTTAAAGTCGATTTGTACCCTCACTCAGTGGCTCAGCTTCTCTCTGCGAAGAGGGGTGGCAGCATGCCCTGGTGTGGGAGCTTTGTAGACGTGATGGTTGGCTAGCACAGTGTCCTCTGCGGGGCCAGCACCCCTCCGTAGCCACTGCCACTGCAAGGCCGCTGCCGCGTGATCGTGGCCCGAAAGCCACGGGACTCGGTGTTCCTTTATTTATTATTTTCATTTTTTTATTATTATTATTTGCTTTTTGGGTCACACCTGGCAATGCACAGGGGTCACTCCTGGCTCTGCACTCAGGAATTACTCCTGGCGGTGCTCAGGGGACCATATGGGATGCTGGGAATCGAACCCGGGTCGGGCCGTGTGCAAGGCAAACGCCCTACCCTCTGTGCTATTGCTCCAGCCCCTTGGTGTTCCTTTAAACAGTTGTAATGCTCCTCTTCTAAAACAAAATTCATAAATAACCGATGGACACAGATATTTTGAAGAGTAAGTCATCCCTAGTTGTATTATAAAAGAAAATAAAATGAAAATAATTTAGAATCAATTAGTATGTAAATACCAGGCACCACACAGAGGAAACAGAACTATGTAGGTGGAGGCTGTGCGGCTCTAGGTGAAGTGAGGGGGGAATCTGTGGCCGAGACCCGAGCCCTGACAATTGCAATCACACGACCCCTGCAGGGCTGGCGCCGACCAACTGTCCCAGGTTCCTACCATGGTCCCAGCTGTGCGCGGTTCCAGGTTAAGATCCAAACACAAGGCAGGGTCTTCCGTGCTGAGGGGAGGTCAGCTTCCTGGCAGGTCACAATATTCTTTTTATGTTTGTTTTAGAACCACTCTTGGTGCTCTGTACTCAGGAGTCATTCCTGGGCAGAGTGCGGTGAAGTGGGGAGGGTATATGAGTTGCTGAGGATCAAATCCAGGTCAACCGCGCACAAGGCAAATGCCCTATCTGCTATGCTATGCTCCAGCCTGTATCTTAAAGTCAAGCAAAGACAAACTCTGCTGCAAATGATCGAACCAATGAAAGAATCATTGGTCTCAGAGATTGGGGGTGGGGTGGGGGTGAAGACAGGTAGTGGAGGAAGAGACAAAAGTTAGGGCAGGGGCTGGAGTGATAGCACAGTGGGTAGGGCGTTTGCCTTACACGCAGCCGACCCGGGTTCGATTCTCAGCATCCCATATGGTCCCCTGAGCACTGCCAGAAGTAATTCCTGAGTGCAGAGCCAGGAATGACCCCTGTGCATTGCCGGGTGTGACCCAAAAAGAAAAAGAAAAATTAGGGCAGTTCTAGGGCAGATAAATGCTCTGTAGGATTCTGTAATGGTGGATACAGTATTTGCCTTTGTCACAGAAGGTTGCCGTGGATCAATCAGACACAGCATGCATTCATTTCTGCAAACTGGGAGGCTGGGGAGCAATATTCGTTTGGGAGGAAGCTCCTTGGCTGGGCAAACATTTATTGAGGAGGGATGAAGGTGGTTAAATGCCAAGGGGAAGGGGTTATGTGAGGGAACAGAAAAACAGTGAGACTAAAAATAATGTTTTGATTTTTTTTCTTACTTTTGGGAGCTTACCCAGTGATGCTCAGGGGTTACTCCTGGCTCTGCACCCAGAAATTACTCCTAGAGGTGCTCAGAGGACCATATGGGATGTTGGAGGTTGAACCCAAGCTGGCCACATACAAGGCAAATGTACTACCTGCTGCACCATCGCTCCAGCTCCTAAAAACAATTTTTAAGATTAGTATGTAAGCCAAACTTCACATCTATTCCCAAAGGATATTCATGGAGTATGTGGACTGTGGGTGACATCTCAAGGCCATAGACAAGTGACCCGTGCTTGCACACAGTCTCATGTCCCTGGGACCACTGTCGTGCCCTGCCAATGAGTCCGTGGAGGCTTTGACCATGCCATGCCTCCAACAGAAGGTTCGACACGAAGAGTGGGCCCAGTGCACATCATGAATCAGCGTTCCGTTTTAGTTCTTCAAATACAGCAAATGAATCCTGCTGAAGCAGGGTGTTGGTGGGAGAAACTGCGTGTTAGGGAACGGACAGGCGTTCGATGTCACTTCTGCAACACTTTTCCCCGGAGACCTAAAACTGCTCTAAAAAAACTGTGTTAAAAATGAACAAAATAAAGCTTCCCACATACCAAGTTTGCATGTGAAATAGAATTTGGTTCTACACTCAGATCATTGAAAAGAGAGTTTTCACCTACACTCATGCCAAAGGGAGATTTGAATCCCAGGGAGAACTCGGGACCTTGAGCAAGAGATACCTGCATCCCTGCTCTCCTCCTGTTGTATGCCCAGGGTACCCCCCCGCCCCCACTGGGGTGTGCCCATTCTTCCTGGTGGTGCTGCCCTCTTGGGAGAGTGAAACTGAACCCTGCCCTTTGACCCTTTACCATGGAGACTTAGCTGTTTGCTTGTTGCTCTTGGGTGACAGAGATGTGACTGCTGATTAATGAATTTCCCCTGCCTTGGGAACATCATGGTACCACGATGGACATGGCTCACATTTCAGCTTCCAGAAATCTTTCTCTTTTATTGTTGCTGCTGTTGTTGTTGTTAGGTGGTGGTGGTGGTGGTGGTGGAGAAGGTTTGGACCACACGGGCCACACTTGGAGGACTGTATGCAGTGCTGAGATTGGAACCAGGGTTGCAACAGCCATAGCCACATGCTGGGCATAGCCCCCTGCCACAGTCTACCTGCCCCCTTTGCCATGTGTCCCCAAGTACCCTCACACTTTGGTGCCCCTCTAGTCTGCAATGTGAGTCCACCTGCCTGTTGGCATTGGTTTGGCCTGTCCCTTTGCTTTGCTGCTGTGCATCCCAGGGATGAGACAGATCGTTTGACCCTTGTCTTTCTTCCTGTGTTATTTCCCTTAGATGATCCCCGCCCTTCGTTCCATCCATGTTGTCACAAAAAGCAAGATTTTGTGCAGAAAGATTATGTTAAGGTTAAGGCGCTCACCTTGTACCATACTGACCATGGTTCCATCCCCAGCACCCCAAGTGATCCCCTAAACACTGCCAGGAATGAGCCTTGAGCACAGAGCCAGGAGTAAGTTCTGAACACTGCAGGGTATAGTGATTTTTTTCTGCCTCAGGACCTTTGTACCTAATAGTTCCTTCTTATAGAGATAAAGGGGAAAAAAGAAATCCAGATTTCATTTCGCCCCGTGACTGAGCAGCGTCCCCCACGTGTGTATGCCCATGTGCTGGGCACTCGGTATCCTTTCGCAGGTGTGACTGCTGGAGGTGGGTACATTGTAGTTCCACCAAGTACCACCAGGTGACACTCGGGGTCGTTTTTCTAATA
Source organism: Sorex araneus (assembly GCF_027595985.1). Taxonomy (NCBI): domain Eukaryota; kingdom Metazoa; phylum Chordata; class Mammalia; order Eulipotyphla; family Soricidae; genus Sorex; species Sorex araneus. The sequence goes on along the minus strand of NC_073306.1, from coordinate 115,249,383 downwards.
AACGGGTTTCCAGAGTGGTGCTTCCCAACTGTGTGTGTGTCATCAGAATCCTTCAGAGGGTGTCTGGTCTGGAGGTCAGGGTTGGGATCCAAGAAGCTGCATTTCCAGCCTGTCCAGTTGATGCTGAGGTTACTGGTTCAAGGACCCTCCGCCCTCGAATCTTGTTGTTGTTGTTGTTGCTGTTGTTGCTGTTGTTGTTGTTGTTGTTGTTGTTCTTCTTCTTCTTCTTCTTCTTCTTCTTCTTCTTCTTCTTCTTCTTCTTCTTCTTCTTCTTCTTCTTCTTCTTCTTCTCTTCCTCCTCCTCCTCCTCCTTCTTCTCCTCCTCCACCTCTTCCCCCATCCCCTTCTCCTCCTCCTTCCCTTTCCCCCATCCTCTTCTCCTCCCCCTTCCCTTTCCCCCACCCCTCCTCCTCCCCTCTACACTCCACCCTTCCCTTACCCTCTCCTCTTCCTCCTCCTCCTCTTCCCCTCTCCTCTTCCTCTTCCTCCTCCTCCTCTTCCCTCTCTTACTCTTCCTCCCCTTCACCACCCTCCTCCCTCTCTTCTCCCTCTTTCCCCTCCCCCCTCCTCCTCCTCTTCTTCTGCCTTCTCTCCCTCCTCTACATCCTCCTCCTCCCCATTGAATCCAAGGCATCACACATGCAAGACAAGTGCTTTGCCTGGCCCCCCCAGGGGAACTCACTCCAAAAGCCCTTGCTTAGTCTTGATATAGAAGCCAGGATTGTCTCTTTCATTTCCTGGAGTGGGGAGTGGTAGTGTAAGCAGAGACCTCTGACCCAGCACTCCCTACATTCCAGCCGTAGTTAGAATCAGATCTGGCGTCTCGCCACATTCCTTCATCCACTCCCCTTCCCACCTCCTTCACCACGCCTTCCTTTCTTCCATCCCTCTGCCTTCCCTCCACCTTTTTGGGCCACATCTGGCAGTACTCAGGGCTTACTCGTTATTCTGCGCTCAGGGATGACTCCTGGAGGTGCTTGACCTTGTGGAGTGCAGGGGACCAAACCAGGGTTGACCGCATGCAAGGCAAGAGCCATACCTGAGTACTCTCTCCAGCCCTGCTCCTTTAAATTGTTGCAGTGCTGGAATCAAACCCAGGGCTTCCCACATGCAAGGCACACTTCTTAGCAACAAGCAGGTCCTTTTCCTTCCCACACCCCACCTCACACCAGTTTGCCTGTAGTGACCACACCATTTCTGCCTTTCTTTTCTTTTTTGCTTTTTTTGGGTCACACCTGGGGATGCACAGGGGTTACTCCTGGCTCTGCACTCAGGTATTACCCTGAGTGGACTCAGGGGACCATATGGGGTGCTGGGAATTGAACCCAGGTCAGCCGAGTGCAAGACAAACGCCCTACCCGCTGTGCTATTGCTCCAGCCCCCATTTCTGCCTTTCTTGAAGGCCATTTTTGCCTTTGCCTGGACCACACCATCTACTCGAGGTGCTCTTCCCAAGATTTTCCATCAACTGGTGTTCCGTTCCCTATGCCCCTCTCCTGGCACTGCCCACAGCATCTCTCTACAAAGTGTGGGCTCTGTCCCTCCCTTTCTCTGCACTTGTGGCATTTTTTTTGTGGTGAGTTAGCCTCTCTCAGGCTTCACTGCGCTGTGTCTAGCTTCTAGACCAGAAAGGCCCAAACGTAGTTGACCTACTGACTACATTTTTGGAAGAAAATTACTCAGCGCTCCCTGAATATCTACCTTCTCTAGGGAACAATCAGAAAGGGCCTCTTTTTTAAAAAAAAATTTAAAATTTTATTGAATCACCATGAGATAGTTACAAGCTTTCATGTTTGGGTTACAATCTCACAATGATCAAACACCCATCCCTCCACCAGTGCACATTCCCCACCACCAATATCCCGGATATACCCCCCCTTTCCCACCCTCCCCCTGCCTCTAAGGCAGAAAATATTCCCCACACTCTCTCTCTACTTTTGGGCACTATAGCTTGCAACACAGACACTGAGAGGTCATCATGTTTGGTCCATTATCTACTTTTGGCATGCATCTCCCATCCTAATTGGTTCCTCCAGCCATCATTTTCTTAGTGATCCCTTCTCTATTCTATCTGCCTTCTCCCCTCCACTCATGAAGCAGTCTTCCAGCTATGGGGCAATCCCCCTGGCCCTTGTATCTACCGTCCTTGGGTGTCAGCCTCATGTGATGCTACCCTACACTCCACAAATGAGTGCAGTCCCTCTATGTCTGTCCCTCTCTTTCTGACTCATTTCACTTAGCATGATACTCTCCATGTTTATCCATTTATAAGCAAATTTTATGATTTCATCTCTCTTAACAGTTGCATAGTATTCCATTGTGTAGATGTATCAAAGTTTCTTTAACCAGTCGTCTGTTTTAGGACACTCGAGTTGTTTCCAGATTTTGGCTATTGTGAACAGTGCTGCAATGAATATATAGGTACAGGTGTCATTTCTACTGTGCTCTTTTGCATCCTCAGGATATATTCCCAGAAGTGGTATTGCGGGGTCATATGGAAGCTCAATTTCTAGTTTTTGAAGGACTGTCCATATTGTTTTCCAGAAAGGCTGGACCAGTCGGCATTCCCACCAACAGTGAAGGAGCGTCTCTTTTCCCCCACATCCACGCCAGCACTGGTTGCTTTTGTTCTTTTGAATGTGTGCCAGTCTCTGTGGTGTGAGATGATATCTCATTGTTGTTTTGATTTGCATCTCCCTGATGACTAGCGATGTGGAGCATTTTTTCATGTGCCTTTGGGCCATTTGTAAGAAAGGGCCTTCTAATTGCACTGAGGCTACCAACAGCCCCCTGGATGGGTCCAGTGCCCCCATAGTGGGATGTTATTCAGATTTGAGAGAGCGAGGGTCCAGTTTGCTCCTGTTTGCTGCTTCTTCCAAATGTCCAGCCCCGTGCTTGGCAGTTGTGGCTCCCAGGGAATGATTGTGGAATAAACAAAGCCGAAGTCCTGTCAGTCTTTCCCCAGGCCTCAGTGGCTGGGCAGGGCGCCCATGGAGAGGAGAGTGTGATGGGCGGTATCCCTCTCCCCTAGACGAAGCGCTCTGGAAGGAAATAACAATGAACAGGCCCACTTCTGAGAAGGAAGAGGTTCTCCAGGTAAGTCTGCTGTATCTCTCTGGGCATGTTGATGATGCGGCAAGTGGGAAGATGCTGTGTTCCCAGCACATCACTGGTCCAGGTTTGGGGCTAGTCAAACACCCATTTGGGGGCATGAGGTTGTGATTTGGCTAGAAGTGGGTGAAAGCTGGCCTGTCATCAGCCTGGGATTCTGTCTCCCAGTTGCTGGCCCTGTTGTCAGCAGAGCAGTTTGCTGTCCACCCTGCCTTAAGGTCCACCTAAGAGGAGACCACACCCTCTCCCAGAGCCACGCTGACCCCTGACCTTAATCCTGAGGTTCCAGCAGGGTCCATTTTGTGTCCTGACTGCCATCCTCCCCACCCTTTAATCCTTCCTTCCCTTCTCTTTTCTTCCCTTTTCATCCCCGGAACACTCAGCTCTAAACTCTCCCTCCATCTCGTCTCAGCATTTGATTTTCAGGGAAACACAATAGTCCTGTTCTTTGCTAGCATTGCATGCTTGATCTGGGACTCAGGGAGAAGTTTTCTAATGATTTAGTAGAATGACAAATTGCACCTGTATGAGATTGGTTGCAGTCAATGAAATCAATGAAATGAGTTGCTATTTATTCTGAATGTTGACTTGATGTCAGGTAATACTGAACTGATCACCAAGTAAAAGTTTAAATTGTTTTGTCCAAAGCAGTGCATAGCAGTCCAAAGAACAAGACAAAAAGCCATGTCTGTAAACAGTTCAGTCTCGTGTGCATTCCTAGCTCACGCTCCACTTCATTTGATCGACAAATGGGGCTGCTCAAGAGGTGCTCTTGGAATTCCGGGTCTGGTAGACAGAGTTATCACATGGTTAACAAGACAAGAGGCAGTCAGGATTTTAATATTCACAAACCCTTTCAACTCCACTCTCAGGTTAAAGTGAAGCAAATGAGGGGGCGGAGCATTAGTACAGTGGTACGGCTGACCTGGGTTCCATCCCTGGCATCCCGTTTGGTCCCCCAAGCACTGCCAAGAGTAATTCCTGAATGCAGAGCCAGAAGTAACCCTGAGCATCGCTGGGCGTGACTCAAATTAAAAAGAAAAAAGAAGCAAAGCAGGTGGATGTGGATCTTCTCTTCTCTGCAACCTATGAGAGTGTTATCCAGCAAACACTCCTCCTCCTCAAGAATTAGATAACTCCTCAGGGGGCAGATCTTTCTTTGGCTTGCCATTTACTTATTTATTAGGGCCCAAAGACCTGAAAGCTAAGTTTTTATTTATAGAGCGCTCAGCTAAATCATTAGCTGGGCTTTGTGCAGGCACCTGACATTCATTCATTCATTCATTCATTCATTCAGCTACTCTCTGTGGAGGCCTCCTAGGTGCCAGGCTGGACTCACAGCATAAAGCAAAGTACCTCTGAAGAGATGTTCGGCTCCTCCTAAAGGGATCTTCAGCCTCCTATGGCAGTGGAGAGTGGGTAGGAAATACATCATTTCCTACCTGATGGTATAGCATCAAGGTCAGACAGCATCACGTCAGGGTGTGAAGCTAATGAGGAGTGATGAGTGTTCAGAGCATCACTGTTTTATAACGATGGTCATGGCAGATCTATTTTTGGAGGTGACATTTAAGAAGGGACCTGAAGGAGACAGCCTCTAGGAAAGAGTGCAAAGGCCCTGGGGTAGATGCATGACTGGCTTGGTGGAGGAGGATGACAGGTAAATAAGGAGGCCAGGTGAGTGATGGGGGTGATGGAAGATGCTGGGGGGCAGATTGTGTACGGTGTCAAAGGCTGTTGTGGGGACTTTAGCTATTTTATGCATATCATCAGGAGATATCGGAAAGATTCATTTATTTTTCTTGGCTTTTGGGCCATATCTGGTATGCTCAGGAGATACTCCTGGCTTTATATTCAGGAATGACTCCTAACAGGCTGCGGGGACCATGTGGGATGCCATCAAACCCAGGTCACCTACATGCAGGGCAAACACTTTGTCAGCTGAGCTATTGCTCTGGCCCCTGGAGGGTTTTTTTTGCCTGTTTGCTTTGGCTTGGGGCCACACCTAGGAGTACCCACGACTTTCTCACTCTGTGCTCAGGGATCACTCCTGGCAGTGCTTGGGGGACCATATGCCATGTTAGGAATTAAATCAGGGTGGACTTGCAGGCCGGAGAATGCTCTGGACCCCAGACTGGGCCAGCAACACCAGGGAGCCAGATGGAGGAGGTACAGCCAGTACGCCTTCTCCAGATGGAGCCCCGGCGACACTGAGCAGCTACTAACATGGCTCCGGGATGCAGGACTGGGACATCTCCAAACCTTTTCTGAAAAATGAAAACATACATTCTATTGATGCCATCCAGCATGTCTGACTGTTGGAGGAAAACCTCCAAATAATAGTAGTGAGATTCCTGTTGAAAATTGAATGTAATCAAAGTAAGGAAAGAGTAAAGTGAAAAATGTCTGCCACATAGGCAGAGGGGGAGTGGAAGGGGGGGCATGTGGGGGTTTGGTGGTGGATCAAATATGAAAATTTTGTAACTATTTCAAAGTGAATTCAATAAAAAATAATTTTAAAAAAGGATTAAAATTCTGTTCTTCCATTTCATATCCTACATTTGAACAGTTATCAATAAAACAAAATAGTTTGGGAAAAAAGTAAATCAGGGTGAACTAGATGCCTCCTTGGCCCTATAGTTATTTTCCCGAGTATGTGTGTATCCTTTCTGAGTATACATGTGTCCATTCTGAGTATGTGTGCATCCATTCTGAGTATGCGTGTATCCAGTCCGAGTATGTGTGTGTCCATTTTGAGTATGCATGTGTCCATTTTGAGCATGTATATGTCCATTCCTAGTACATATGTGTTCATTCTGTGTATGTGTGTATCTATTCCAAGTATACATGTGCCCATTCCAAGTATGCATGTGTCCATTCTGAGTAAGTATGTGTCTATTCTGAATACATATATGTCCAATCTGAGTATGCATGTGTCCATTCCGAGTATGCATGTGTTCATTCTGAATATGTGTGTGCTCATTCTGAGTAAGAATGTATTCATTTTGAGTATGTGTGTGTCCATTCCGAGTAAGAATGTGTCCATTCCGAGTATGTGTGTGTCCATTCCGAGTATGCATGTGTTCATTCTGAATATGTGTGTGCTCATTCTGAGTAAGAATGTGTCCATTCCGAGTATGTATGTGTCCATTCCGAGTAAGAATGTGTCCATTCCGAGTACCTGTGTGCTCATTCCTAGTATGGACGTGCTAAGATGCTTCCCAGGTCACACCCGCAGAGCCTGGGGATTGAACCAGGCTCAGATATGTCCAAGACCTTTCCCTGAACCCTGGGTTGTCTTCTGGTCCCTTTGTCCACCTCTTTCTTCTCCTGTGAAGTAGGAATGACTCAGGCATGTCACCTGTGGCCCAGGGAAGGCGTGTTTCCATGGATAAAACTCAGGGTGCACCTGGTGTGAGCACTGAGCGTCCTCTTCACAGCTCTCTCCCCTCCTGGAGCTCAGCGAGCAGATCCCTAGATATAATCCATCAGAGATGAGGTGCTCCATGGTGAGGAAGGTGATGAGGAAGAACAAAGCTTGTCTCGTAAGCAAAATCATCCATTGCCAAGGTAGAGGAGGAATATGGCCCCCAAATTTAAAAAAATCACCCAGAGAGATCGTACAGTGGGTAGGGTATTTTCCATGCACACGGTCAGCCTGAGTTCAATCCCTGGCACCTCATATGGTCCCCCAAGCTCTCTAGATGTGATTACTGAGTGCAGGGCCAGGAGTAAGTCCAGAGAATCACTGGGTATGCCCCCCCCAAACAAACAATAATCAGTGTATCAGGATCTATTTTATTTAGAATCCAAGATACCTATCACTTATTCATGAGTTTTTTCCAGGAATCTTGACAGATGTCCACTCATATAAACCCCACCTAATCATGATGCAATATATTTCCACCTAATCATGATGCAGCATATTTCTATGACCTTGAAAGCTCCTTTGTGCCCCCTCACCTGCCAGTCCTACTTCTTAGACGCAGGCTGCCCCTACTTTGGGTACCATCATGAGAAAATGGGTTTTGCCTATTAGTGAATTTCACATAAGAGGAATCAGGAAGCATATGCTCTTCAATTTATTTTTTGGTTTTGGGGCCACACCTGGCAGTGACCAGGCCTTATTCCCTTACTCTTGCTCTGCGTTCGGGGATCACTCCTGGTGAGGGTTTGGGGGACCCTATGGGGTGACGGAGCTTGAACCTGGGTCAGCAGTGTGCAAGGCAAGTGCTGTATCCACTGTACTATCGCTCCAGCCCAGCACATCCTCTTTTGCTCCTGCCAACTTGCACTCATCAGAGGTCGAGGAGACTCAACCCTGTGGCTGCAGGTACCAGCAGCCTCTCTCTCCTTGTTGTTGAGTAGCTTACACACCTTGGTAGGGTGGTGACTTACATACCTCCAGGGGGCTGTTTTTCATTCTGGGTGCAACTTGCTCACCAGCTCACTTGGAAAAGTGCCCTGATCTTTGGATCCTTTTCTATCCTGTGGGGAAGAAGACTCTAACTGTGGGAAGGTCCGTGCGAGTAGGGGCAAGCCCTCATTTGGGGGAGCACTCCAAAACAAGTGAACGTCACCCTAGTCAGCAATGGCTATTCTGACAAAGCTCTGCCTTCTTCTCTTCCAGGGGACTCCAGGTGAGTTTCCAACCCCCTTTAAAAAAACATGTTTTGAGTCATAACCGGCAGTGCTCAGGGTTTACTCCTGGCTCTGTGCTCAAGGATCATTCCTGGAGAGGCTCAGGGGACCATGGGTGGTGCCGGTGACTTAAGCAGACTTGGCTACGAGCAAAACAAGCACCTTACTTACCTACTGTACTATGTCTCTGGCCCCATGTGGATTCTTTAATGCAGATCAAGAATGTCCATCCATCTCCTGAGGTCCAGGCACTGATGAAGTCAAATCTGCTTCTCCTGGCATTCTCCCCGGCTCAATAAAGGCACTCCCCTGGCCTTCTCTGCCCTCCTGCTCTGCGTGTCGTTGCTCAGCTGGTCCTGGTCCTGTTGGCATCACTGCTAACATAAGCCTGCAATGTTCTCCTGTCTCTTCCATCCTGCTGTCCCCTCCTGGACCTCCTGGGCTTTGGCAGGATCCCCGTCCTGCCATGCAAACAAGCCTGCTGCCCACCAGTGCAAAGCTGCCCCCTTCATTCTGGTCCTGCCACAGCCCATCTGGTCCAGAGCCCCAGTCTCAGTCAGGACCTTCCAGGTAGGGACATCCCTCTCCAGGCAGTCAGGACCCCGGCAGGGTGTCTGGGATGCTCATGAGAGCAATTCCTCCTGGTCCCTAGTTTAATCTGGGGGGTCTCTCATCTCATGGGGCCAGGCGCCAGTTCTCTGACTCTAAGGAGGGGAGGCCTGGTGCCGGCCTCGGAGTTAACTGAGGATGTGTGTGTATGTGTGAGAGAGAGGAAAAATGAGTGTGTGTGAGCGAGAACAAGAGGCAGTAAATGAACGAGAATGAGTGAGTATATGTGGAAAAGTGCATGAACATGTATGTGTGAGATTTGGTGTGATAGAATGTTCATGGTGTGTGTGTGTGATCATGGTGCACATGTGTGACTGTGTGTGCATGTGGCTGCGTGTGCACATGTGACTGTGTGTATGAAAGACAGTGTGTGTGTCTGTGTGAGAAAAGTCAGTAAATAAATGAGAATAAGTGAGTAGATGTGAAAAAGGGCAAAAACGTGCATTGTGAGATTTACATGTGAGAGAATGTGCATGTGTGGGCATCTCTGTGTGTGACTGTGTGCTTGTGTGCGACTGTGACTGTATGTGCATGCATGTGACTGTGTGTGGCTGTGTTCATTTGCGTGTAATGTGTATATATGGGCTAATGACTGTGCATGTGTGTCCATGTGACTGTGTATATGCATGTGTGTGCATATGCATCTGACTGTGTGTGGACTGTTTTGTGTTTGTGTGTGTGTGTGTGTGTGTGTGTGTGTGCGTGTAGCGCTTCTGCCCTGGCAGGCAGCTGGACTAATTATCCATTTTCTCCTGGTCCGGAGGCCTCCTTGGGCCCCCAGCTGCCCTGATGGGCCAGGTCAGCCCCCCCAGGAGCCCCCCGCCGCTCCCCACTCGGCTTTCCTTGTATTGTGAACAGCCTGGTTCCTCGAGGAAATGGGGCGGCTGCTGGGTGCGGGGGCGGCCGCCAGCTGCCCCACCCCCTTCCCCCCATTGTCACTCCTGGCTTCAGCCCCTAGCCCCTGCTGCTGACACTAAAAATAGTCCCGTTCACAGGGAGACAGCCGCACCCCTGAGGGGGGGGCCCAGACTGCACAAGGTAGGGGCTTGCTGGGCCAGGGCCCCCCGCTGTGTCACCTGGGTGGAAGTTTGTGTGACCTCAGTTCACCTCCTCCCTTTCCTGAGCCTCTGTTTCCTCATCCATGAAATGGGGAGAAGGACACCTCCATGGTGACTTTGCTCCTGCGAGTGAGAAGAGGCGCACTGGGCAGCTCTGCCCGACTGGGCTGACCGTGCTCAGCTCCGCGCAACACCGGCGGGTGGCCATCCGGGCCTTTCAGTTGCCTCAAAGAGAGGAGTGGTGTGGCCAGAGGGGTGTGTGCGGGAGCGCGGAAGCTTCTGTGGGCCTGCCGTGCATTGGCACGGACAGGTGCCTTCTCTCTGACTGAGTGGGGGCCTGGGTCTCGAACCCGCATCTCCAGACTATGAGGTCTGTGTTTTTTCCGTTTTGAAGAGCTGCCACCTTGCCGATGACTCTGAGGACTTCCTGGCTTGGACAACCCAGCTTTCGGCTCACAAACACATGACTCATCCCAAAGAAGGATGCTGGCCAGTAGGCACTGCGGCCTGACCTGGGGGCAGGGGCTTCCCTGTCGCCCGTGTGTCTGGACAGCTGAGCTCAGATCCCACAGAGACCCCAGTCCCCTCTGCAGGGGCTAAGCTGTCTCCTGGGATCTTCCTGGTTCTTCTTCTAACTCCCGATATTCTTCTAATAACTCTAAGAATACTCATTCTGTTTTGTTCTGTGGCCTGGTCCAGTGGTATTCAAGGGCTACTCCTGGCTCAGTGCTCGGGAGTTTCTCCAAATCTCATCATTTGGCGCTGGGGGAAACTGAGGCCTAGACTCAGAGTGGCCGACCTGGAGTCCAGCATGCCGCCACCCGCACCCTGGCTCCAGGCCCTGGGAGCCTGCCCGCCTGTCAGGAGCAGGCTGGCAGCTGGCGTCCTGTCCTGTCCTGAGAGTGACCCGGCCCGGCCCCGCCCTGCTCCTGCGCTGGCCCGCACAGCTGTGGATGTGACAGGCGACTTGGCTCCGGTTCACCCAGGCACATTCCTGGCCCAGCCACTGTTTTCCTTTTTTTTTTTTTTTTGGTGACTTTTTCTCCCACACCCTCCACCCCCACCCCTTTTCCTCAAAAATGCTCCCTAGTCGGTCCCCTGAGAGTCACTCTGGGCGGTGGCTCCTGCAGGGGAATGTGGCCTGGATTTCCTGGAACATGTGGAGCTGGAGTCCCAGCACTGGGCGGAGGAAGGCTGCTGGCAGCGGCGACACCCCTGACCCTCCCCTCGACACAGTGAGACTTGGCAGAAAGAAGCGGGGTGCCCCAGGACCAAGTTCCTTCCAAGGGACCCTGTGAGCAAAAGTGCCTGAGATTCCAAGGAGGGGGCTGTAGCAGCAGGGGAGGGGGGCTGGGTGGGAGCACAGAGAGACGCCTCTGAGGAGAGAGGGTTCTAGGACCGACTTCCCAAAGCAGGGCGTAGGGTCAGGCCCTGCCAACTGCCCAGCCGGTCAGTTGCGCCAGGGGCTGGCTCAGCCCTTCCTCAGCCTGAAAGCCAAACTGGAACCAGTTTGGGAGGTGCCAGGAGGGAGGGGTCAAGGGTTTGGGGGGGTGCGTGTAGTCGGGGCAGGAAGGATGGGGAAATACGCATCCTCGTATTTCATTCATGCAGCACGCGTTTTACGGGGCACCGTTGTGCCCTGGGGCTTGGTGGCCAGTAGGAGACCACAGGGCTGTGCCCTGGTCTCGGGACTCACGGACCATCATCAGTAAAAGGCCTCGCACCCTCAGGCTGCGTCCTGGAAGGAAAATGAAACGTGGTGTGAGGGTGGGGGATGGGCCTCTCTGCCTGGGCCCTGCCTGTGCGAGCACAGTGGAGAATGTGCCCCGGGAGCAGAGGCCTGGGGCACGGGCGGGGCTCCGGCTGGCCCCTGGGAAGCCTGGGAAGCCGTGCGGGCTCTGCACCTGCCGTGGCCGTGCTGGCGAATGAGCGGCGTGAGCCGGGGCCCAGCTCCTTCCTGCTCCCCCCGCGTGCCCAGGACACTGCTCCTCCCGCCGCAGGCAGGACTGGGGAGGCCGGAGCCTCAGCTCTCCGTGCCAGGGGCCAAGCCAGAGCGAAGCTTCGAAGCTTCTCATGTGCGGGCGGGCCTGGGCGGCTTTGACCGTGGCGACTCAGAGGTTGGGACCATGGGGGCAGGCGGGCTCTTGCAATGATCTGCAGTGGGCATCCTCTGTCACCTGAAGCTCCCCAACCCCTCACGCCCCCATGTGGAGCTGGACGGAAGGGAAGCCTGGGGGTGAAGGCGAGAGGGACCCCCAGGGTGCTCCTGAGAGGTGAGGGGTGGGAGGAGGCCAGGATCCTTCCCAGCATCTACTCCTTCTCCCTCAGTGGAGACCGGGAGCCAGCTGGAGCTCAATCCAGCTGTGCCTCAGTTTCCTCCTGTGTGAGGTAGACACGGAAGGGCTCAGCCCAGGTATGCTGGGGGAAGCCGAGGCCTGAATGGCAGGAGGAGCTGGAGGCCGAGGGAACTCTCGGGTCCGAGAGCATCCGCTGAGAGCCTGCCACATCCCAGCTCACACTTGCGGACTTGGGGTCGGAAACCACTGTCCGGAGGAGGCCTTGTTTGCACAGCCCTGACTCTCCCTCACGAATGCCCCCTTGGATGCAGCCTCCAGGCCTTTGCCTTGCTCCCTGCACCCTTTCCCCTTGGCCTAGTAAATTTCCACTCCCTGTTAAACTTAGTTTAACTGCCTCTTCCTACAGGAAGCCCACCCCGAACTGCAGGCGAGGCTGGGTCTCCTGTTGCGTGGTCTGCGTGGGGCTGCCTCCTGTTCCGGGAATAGCCGCTCCCTGTTGTCCACTTGGTGCAATGACCCACCGCGGGCTCTTTGCACCCTAAGACTGGACCCAGGACAGGGCCATTGTCTTGTTTATGATTCTTCCTTCTCCAGCTCAGAGCCCACACACCTCAAAAAGGTATGTGATTGCCAACTGCCCGCCCGGGAGATCCGTGGTGCAAGGGAACATTTCTGAGGTGGCAGCTATCCCTCCCTTTTCACAGAGAAGGCACCAAAGGCACAGAGATGCTGATTAATACCCCCCAAGGTCACACAGCCCGAACAGAGCAGACACCCACACCATATCTGCCTGGGACCATCTCCCGGTCACCCAGGCCCAGAAGGTGGGCAGCCAGAGTTATGCAGAAAAAAAAAAAAAGAGGAGAACCATCTGGCCAGGGAAGGGGTGTGTGTGTGTTGGGGGGGAGCCCCACCCATCCGTGTTTTCTCCTCGAGGATGGTGGCTTGTGGCTGTTTTCCTTAAGGGCGACTCAGGTGACCTTCAGGTTGGGGCCTGCGCTGGTCCCAGGGGCCGGCAGGGCGGAGGGCCCGGGCTGGCCTGGGCTGCTTTTCTCGCCCCCTTGCCAGGCGACTGGCTTCACGTACAGATTACAACTTCCCCTTCTGTGCTGTCTTACGCAGGCCACCTCCGGCTCGCCATTGTCTCATTGTTTGCCGAGGGAAGCTCCAGGAGGAAATTAACCTGCTGCTCACCCCAGGCAGGGAGTTTCACCCCCCAGTCCCCACTGGGAATGGCTGGGGGGCGGGGTGAGGGGCCGGGGAGCAGACAATGCCACTGGCCGCCCTGAACCCGGCCAGCTCCCAGGCCCAGCACGGAGCCCGCACAACCACAAGCTCCTCTCCTGGCCAGCCAGCGTTTCTGGGGTCCTGACCCTGACCAGGCTGTGACTTGGGGGCTGGAGATAAGGGACCCCGCGCAGGAGCCCTCAGCCAAAGGCTTCTGGCTACAGGTCCCCATCTGAAAGGGTTGGGCAGTGGGGAATGGTGGGGTGTTTGGCTAAAGGACCTCACGAGGTGCCTAAAACTTTTTTTTTTTTTTGCTTTTGTTTTGAAGCCACGCCCGGCCACTCTCAGGGTTTATACTCAGGGTTTACTCCCGGTAGGGCTCAAGGAACCATATGGGGTGCTGGGGATTCTCCCCAGATGGGCCGCGTGCGTGTCGTGCAAGGCAAGCTCTCTACCCACTGACCTATCTCTCGGGCCCTAAAACTTTGTCCGTTCCAATTTCCTTTCTTTTTAATTGAAGTCACATTGGTTTATAGCTTGACACCCACTTCAATTGTATAGACTTTCTTCCATACCTGTCTGGGGTACGTTCTGATTTGCTGATTTCCACCAAAAGTCTAGATTCTCTCCACCACTGTTCAGTGAATCCCCTCACCTCCGCCTTACGTAACTTTCCCACCCCAGTTTCAGTTTATTTTGAGTGTGTGTGCGTGTATGTGTGTGTGTGTGTGTGTGTGTGTGTGTGTGTGTGTGTAGGGGGGTGAGGGGAGGAGCGCCACACTTTGAAGAGCTCCTGGTAGTGCTCAGGCCACCCATATGCAGTTCTGGGGATCAAATCAAGATTAGCTGATGCAAGTACCTCAATTCCTGTACTCTTTGGCCTCTCCAATTTCTTGGTGTGTGTGTGGCGGGGGGCAGGGGAGGGGAAAGGAGGTTGGACCCCATCCAATCGTGCTCGGGGCTTACTCCTGCTCTGTGCTCAGGGATCACACTTTGCAGTGCTTAGGAGACCATAGGTGGTGCTGGGGATCAAACCAGAGTTTACTGCCCGCAAGGCAAGTACCTAAATTCCTGTATCTCTCTGGCCCCCGCCAGCTTCATCTGAACAAGATGTTGGTGAAGTAAGATCCATCTCCCCAGGCAGATGCAGCCACAGACTCCCAGGGGCCCTTGAGGAGGAAGGGACTCTTGTTCTGAGGGAAGCCTCAGTCTTCGCAGTTATCCTGAGTTGCGCATTTCCCAGCATGCTCACAGCATCCCAGTCCAAACACCAAGTCCAAGTCCAGGCTTTGGACAAGCCTGGGAAATCCTCTGAGCCAGGACCCGAGGAGCGGGTGGGCTCCAGAGCACAGGGGGTGGCAGTGAGCGAACAAATGACTCAGCCTCTCTCTCTCTGCATCGGGGCCGGACCCCTTGGTAACTCGGGTCTGCAGTGAGGGAGACATGGATGGACGCTGTGGAAACTGGCCTGGTCACCCACCTTCTCTTGCTCTCCTCCTTTCTCCCTCCCACTCCTCGTGCCCTCTGGCTTCCCGGCCTGCTGCCTTTCTCCCTGTCTCAGGCTCTGCTCTCAGGGCACCCCCACCTGAGACAGACCCTCCCTCCTGCTCTTTCTGAACGAAGTCCGGGATTCTAGCCTTCTGAGACGCTCGGGTGGAGTGACTGTAGCCAGCTGTGTCTGAAATCAGCCCACGTGACTCCAGCCAGCCGTTTCTCTACTCTGGCCTCAGCTCTCCTGTCAGCCATGCCCTCAGGAGAGTGAGAACCGGAACTCTGCATTTTGGTAACTCACCGTTGCCTGGCCTCCCGTTTGTCCTTGTGTCGGAAAATGCAAACTTCTGTGATACCTTGTTTTGTGGTTTTGTGGTTGTTTTTTTTTTTTTTTTTTGCTTTTTAGGTCACACCCGGCATTGCACAGGGGTTACTCCTGGCTCATGTACTCAGGAATAACTCCTGGCAGTGCTCGAAGGACCATATGGGATGCTGGGAATCGAACCCGGGTCGGCTGCATGAAAGGCAAACACCCTACCCGCTGTGCTATGGCTCTAGCCCCTGTGATATCTTATTATTATTAGGTAGAGTGAGGAGAGGTTCTTTGACTGGTATTTCTCAGGTTATACCCCCCCTTCTAGCCTTCAAATGCACCCCTAACGGCACCCACTAGGTAAAGCCCTACAGGAGTGAATACTTTGACCTCTTGGGTCAGGGAAGCAGATTTCCTCCAGGGCTACTAACTGGGAGTAGAGTAACACCCATTCTGGTTTTAGTCACCTGGAGAAAGAGTTGAGCGTCTCTTTTCCCTTGTGAGTGGGGGAAATGGTGGTTTATGCTGTATCCAGTGATGCGCAGGGGCTACTGTGGGCAGCACTTGGGGAGACCATGGCGTATCAAGGATCAAACTGGAGAAGGTGGCGTGCAAGGCAAGTTAACCACCTGCTATCTCTCTGGCCCAGGATTTAAACTTTTTATTTATTAAGTTTTTTTGCAGGGTGGGACTGGAGTGATAGCACAGCGGGTAGGGCGTTTGCCTTGCACGCGGCTGACCCGGGTTCGATTCCCAGCATCCCGTATGGTCCCCTGAGCACCACCAGGAGTAATTCTTGAGTGCAGAGCCAGGAGTAACCCCTGTGCATTGCTGGGTGTGACCCAAAGAGCCAAAAAAAAAAAGAATTTTTTTTGTGGGGACACACCCTGAGATGCTCGGGGCTTACTCCTGGCTCTGTGCTCGAGGATCACTCCAAGTGGGACTCAGGGGATTGTTTGAGATGCTGGGGATTGAAGCCTCAGCAATCACAGGCCAGTCACACGCAAAGCGAGCACCCTACCTGCCATATTATCTCTCTGGCCCCTAAACATTTGTTATACTTCACAGGGCTCTGGTACCTGAATTAATCAATCAAATATATTTGCATCTACTGTGTGAGAGACTTGTGTCAGCAGCCCCTGGGCATGCAAAATGAAAAGACAGACACGGTCCCTTTCCCCTCATTGTTCACAAGCTCAACAAAGTGCCTATGTTTATACTGTAATGTCTATCACGATAAAACAAATATGATGAACAGAGAGATATAAGTGAAGGGTTGCTTATAGTAGGAGTTTAAGGTCAGGGGAAACCCCCCAAAAGACTGAGCAGGCAAGAGGGGATGTGTGTGAAAACATTTAGCCACCTTGAGGACAACTCCTGAATTTCTTTATACACTACTTTATCTTCCCTCCATTTGTTGGGGGTCCCCAGACACTTCAGAGAGGGGACTAATGAGGCAAATTTCTTTTTGGAGTCTCAAAGTCAAAGCTTTTGTAGATTTCTTTTTTTTAGGAACCAGGGAAATTCAGCCAATTTGAAAGTATGCAATTTCTGCCATAACTAGTAGGCTCAGAAGAACAGATGAGCCCAAATTGCTTTTCCTCTTTAGGAAATGAGATAAAGATTCTCTGGGAGGTGGAGAGAAGGGAAGTGCAGCAGAGATATTTAATTGTCAGGCAATTATCTAACTTCCCCCTCTTTTGTCGCTGCAGCTGGCCGGGCAGCTGGAGACTACAATTCCCAGTCTACCTTGTCATTAGGTACAGCCATGTGATCAGGCTGCGACAAAGAATGTGGGAACCTAATGGTGAGTGGGACTTCTGGGTCATGCATTTAAAGACAAAAAAGCGACGACTTCTCACCTAACTTCTTTTTTCTCGGGGCTGGAGCGATAGCACAGCGGGGAGGGCGTTTGCCTTGCCGACCTGGGTTCGATTCCCAGCATCCCATATGGTCCCCCAAGCACCGCCAGGAGTAATTCCTGAGTGCAGAGCTAGGAATGGCCCCTGTGCATCGCCAGGTGTGACCCAAAAAGAAAAAAACCTTCTTCTTTCTCTTCCTGCCAGCAAGAATTTGACATGGTGAAAGGAGCTGATGCCGCCAACTTGAAGCACAAATGGAAAACCGCATGGGAAGGGTGTGAGAGGGAGCCATGGTCTAGTTCACCCTGGGGTATCATGGTCTGGTCTGCTTACCTTCAGAGAGCAAAGTCAACTCTCCTACTTAGGCACGGTTAGTTTGGTCTGTTACCATGAACTAGCATACTGAGTAATCCACAAGCCAGAGAGAGGAAACTATGGTGCACGTAAACACTGGTGTGTGACTTAGTGAAAGGAATCCAGAAATTCAGGTAAGCCGGAGGGGCTGGAGAGAAGGGCTTAGGCCTTGTGTCTGGATTGAACCTAAGGAGGCTGCAGCCCTCTTTGATACCTGAGTGGCTTGACAGCCCCTAGAGACCAGGACCCTTTCTGCTCATATAAAAAGGAGAGAGAGTGAACGAATAGATCCAGACTTGACCAAAAGATTAACTTTTTACTGCACAGTAGACTGGAAGCTACTAATTTGGAATATGGCTAACAGTTGAACTGCTTCATTATATATATATATATATATATATATATATATATGTGTGTGTGTGTGTGTGTGTGTATGTGTGTATATATATATATACACACACACACGTATATATGTGTGTATATATATCACTAAATCACTGTCATCCCATTGCTCATCAATTTGCTCGAGCGGGCACCAGTAACGTCTCCATTGTGAGAATTATTGTTACTGCTTTTGGCATATTGAATACGCCATGGGTAGCTTACCAGGCTCTTCTGTGTGGGTAAGATACTCTCAGTAGCTTGCCGGGCTCTCCGAGAGGGGTGGAGGAATCGAAACTGGGTAGGCCGTGTGCAAGGCAAATGCCCTACCCTCTGTGCTATGGCTCCAGCCTATATATATCTACATATATACACATATGTGTCTGTGTGTGTATGTGTGCTCAGGAGACCATGTGGGATGCCAGGGATCAAACCCAGGTTGGTTGTGTGCAACAAGCACTGTACCCACTATATTATTGCTCTAGTCCCCATAATCACATCTACTTCTCTTTCTCTTTCTCTTCTTCTTCCTCTTCTCTTCTTCTTCCTCTTCTTCCTCTTCTCTTCCTCTTCTTCCTCTTCTTCCTTTTCTTCCTCTTCTTCCTCTTCTTCCTTTTCTCCCTCTTCTTCCTCTTCTTCTTCTTCTTCTTCTTCTTCTTCTTCTTCTTCTTCTTCTTCTTCTTCTTCTTCTTCTTCTTCTTCTTCTTCTTCTTCTTCTTCCTCCTCCTCCTTTTCCTCTTCCCTGTTCTTTCCTCTTTCTCTTCCTTTCTTCTCCTCCTCCTCCCCCTCCTCCTCCTCCACCTCCTCCTTCTCCTCTTCTCCTTCTTCTCTGTCCTCCTCCTCTTCTTCCTCCTCCTCTTCTTATTTTTATTATCATTATTATTATTATCATTATTATTGATTCTTAACACCCAGACAAGGAGGCAAAATTTCATTCAAAAATTTTTGCTGAGCACCAAGGCTCATATTCCAATGCCAGTTCAACCACCATGTTGCTTGTTGATTTAATCCTCTGCCCTGGTTCTCGGGGGCCATCAAGGGTTGAACTCCAAGATGTCAAAGGCAATACTCTCTGCACTGATTTTCTGTGGCTCCTCTCTGGCTGATACCTCTGATGATCTCCGGCATGTCATTGCACTTCTCTGAGTGTTGGTCTGCAAACATTTAAAACAAAGATACTAACACATACCTTTAGGGTTTTCATAGAAATAAAATGAGATAATATATTTAGAGACCAAGCCAAGTGTTAAGCACATGGTGATCAATAAGTGGTGGGCTTTTTGTTGTTGTTTATTTATTTTTGGGTCACACCTGATGATACTCAGGGGTTACTCCTGGTTTTGCACTCAGGAATCACACCTGGCAGTGCTCAGGGGACCATGGTATGTTGGGGATTGAATCTGGTTGGTCATGTGCAAATATAACCCACTGTACTATCATTCCAACCCCTCAATGAGTGGTGGTTTTGAGAAACAGTATAAATCCGGAAAAAGAATCAGGTAAAATGTAAGGAATGGCAATTTCATACATTTTATGGAGGTCTCAAATGTGGATAGAGAGATACCTGAGGGTCAGAATGTGGGAGGTTCTTGGAGGAGATCAGCGATGAAAGAGAAGGGATGTGTACATTGGTTAGCAGTGGGCTAGGTGGGTGAATGGGGGGCTTCGAGGGTGGGAAGGGAGCATCTCTGGAAGGAGAAGGAGAAAGCAGACGCAGAAGGAAGGTGGAGCCAGTCTTGAAAAAATCACTTCCTCCCCCGAGCCTTATTTTTCTTTCATAAAGCAAATATAACAATACCAGCTGTGCAGTATTATTGCAACAATTGAGTCTATATGTGAACACCCATGAAGCAGTTTGGTCCATGGCAGTTCATCAAATATGTTTCATTCATTTCCCAGGAGAGGAGACTCACAAATTATCAGGTCTGTAATACTCCTCCGAAAATATTCATGGTAAAACACCCATCATTTCATTAATTGCTTACTTATCATTTATTCACCTATCCTGGCAGTTTCTGTTTATTATACATCTATTTAAACACCAGAAGTTTATTCATCACCTGTTCACTGCACATCTAGCCAAACAGCCATTCATCCTTCATCCATCATCTGTTCCGTATCCATCATCACTATTCACAACCAACCCACCATCCATCTATCTATTATCCATTCTAATATCTATGTCTCACAAATCTGCTTATCACCCACATAACCATTCAACCCTTTAGTCATCATTATTTCATTCTGTCACACATTTGTTATCCATCTATCTACTACTCACCAGCCATTAATAGCTATTAACAATCTTATGCATTCATTAGTTCCTTACCCATTCATCCTTCATGCATCTATTCACCTATTTACCCTTCATCTACTAACTCATTGATCATAAATGATGGATGAAGCATTTATCCATCCACCATTTTTCTTGCATAATGTTTCATATAGTGAAGTCTTCATTCATTTATTCATATCTATCATTCATAAGCCAATCATCAAGTTAATTTATTTCCATCCACCATCGATATTTCATTGTCCCCTCACTAAGATTTTATTAGTTATTAGCCACATCTGTGCTCATCAATGGAGGTGGCATGCAAGTCTTTTAATAATTTTATTTCATCCATTCAGTCACTCATTCATTTCTGTTTCATTTTCCAAATCACCAGGTAATCTTCACTAGGGATACAGATTAAACCAGTAATGATCTATCCTCAGGTGGCTCAGTGGGCAGCAGAGGGAGACAGATGGGACAAGAAGTGGTTATACTTAATGTGATGGCTGGCATATAGGAGCATCACCAAGAAGAACAGGAAGAGAGAACCACAAACATTGAGGGAATCAAGGAAGGGGTCACAAAGGTGGTGGCAATTGTGCTTGGTCTTGAGGATGAATAGAAGTTCAACAAGATGATTTTTGTGGGGAAAATATGAGTTCTCTTCTTTCAAATAAATTTTTTTTATTAGTGAATCACCATGAGGTACAGTTACAGACTTATAAACTTTCGTTCTTGCATGTCACTTATACAATGGTCAAGTGCCCATCCCTTCACCAGTGCCCATTTTCCACCACCAATTGTCCCAGCATCCCTCCCACCACCCCCACCCCATCCTCCTCCCACCCCACCCCGCCTCCCCGCCTCTGTGGCAGGGCATTTCCTTTTTGCTCTCTCTCTCTCTCTCTCTCTCTCTCTCTCTCTCTCTCTCTCTCTCTCTCCTTTAGGGTGTTGTGGTTTGCAGTAGAGGTGTTAAGTGGCTATCACGTTCGGTCTATAGTCCACATCTCCCATTCTGAACAGGCCCTCCTAGCACTCTTTACTTGGTGGTCCTTTCTCCCATTCTGTTACTTTATATTCCACAGATGACTGCAATCTTTCTATGTCTATTCCTCTATTTCTGTCTCATTTCACTTAACATGATTTCACTTACTTTCC
Organism: Sorex araneus; assembly: GCF_027595985.1. Taxonomy (NCBI): domain Eukaryota; kingdom Metazoa; phylum Chordata; class Mammalia; order Eulipotyphla; family Soricidae; genus Sorex; species Sorex araneus. The sequence continues at coordinate 115,228,606 of NC_073306.1, read as the reverse complement.
ACGTTGATCCACCTATATGCAAATTTCATGACTTCATCTTTTCTAACAGCTGCATAGTATTCCATTGTGTAGATGTACCAAAGTTTCTTTAACCAGTCATCTGTTCTTGGGTACTTGGGTTTTGGAAATATGAGTTCTTAAGTGAGAAAATGATTTGCACAACCGTATTGAAAATTGGCAAAGGACAAAGATTGATAACCTTGTCAACAGTCTTCTAGACAATTACTATCATTTTCCTAAACTTAGAATGAAAGTAGGCAAATAAAGAAAAGGAGTAGGAGTGGACCCAGAGCGGTAGGACAGCAGGTCAAGTGCTTGCATTCCACGCAGCTGACCCTAATTCAATCCCCAGTATCCCATATGGTCCCCTGAGCACCACCAGGACTAACTCCTGAGTGTAGACACAGGAGTAACCCCTGAGCATTGCTGGGTATGACACAAAAGGACCAAAGAAAAGAAGCAAGAGAAAGCTTCCTCCGAGCATGGCTGGAGATGGAGTGAAGTGACTTTTTTCCTGAGTCTCAGCTCCCTACTGAGGGGCAGATGACAGAAATCCCAGCAGGTGGCATGGATTTGACAATGGGAGGAGATGATGGCTTTTGGATGGAAGATTGGAGACAGGGAGAAAATGAGGGAAGGAACACTTAGGAGTTGTATTCTTCTGTGAAGCTGGATTAGCAAAGAGCCCCCTCTCGCATGTGTGAGGTCCCCAGGGGTGTCTCTGTTGCCCTGCTCAGCGGGAGACTCCAGGGGCAGCCGCCACTTAGAACAGCGGTTTCCCACTCCTGCCCATGAACCACTGTTCGTCTGCAGAGACTTTCTGCCAGTCCTGGAAAAGTTATTGCCACTTAACACACAGGGTCCCTGGACCATGTAGCTAAGTGAACAGGCATTTAAAACGATTATCAAAATACACTAAAAGCAATTTTTTGGTTTGTTTTAGTTTTTGTGCCACACCTGGCGGTGCTCAGGGCTTATTGCTGGCTCTGTACTCAAGGATCACTGCTAATGGGTCCCGGGGTGCCAGAGAGTAAACCCAGGCTGACCATGTATGTGCAAGGCAAGTGCTCTACCCATTGTCCTGTTTCTCTAACCCATGACTAATATTTAAAATTTATTTGTTTGGGGGCCACACCCGGTGGTGCTCAGAGCTTCCTCCTGGCTCTGCACTCAGGGACCAATTCTGGCACACTTGGGGGACCATATGGGATGATGAGGATCAAACCCAGGTCATCTGTGCACAAGGCAAACACACTACCTGCTGTACTGCCACTCTGACCCCCAGTAGTTTAAATTTCTGCCTTAGCTGTCAGTAAAATAATTTTATTTCCAGGGAATTGCAGGTATCGAAGGTTGCAAGCCACTGACATTGTTCACATCCCTTCCAAACATTGGTCAGGATTGGGTCACATAATGGTGACTACCTGGAAGAAAGAGGGTGGGAAATGTGTTGGTTCTGTGTGGCTAAGTGTTCAGCTGGAAATGAAAGGTTTGATTTCTAGAGGAGAAGGAGAGAATGGCTCTGCAGGACAATGGGGCATCTGCTCCGAAGTGAAGATGTGTGGGCAGTGACCTCCCGCTGGGAAGATTCCAGAGGGACAGATTCTAGCCCTTTCGTCCACATGCTCCTTGACACGAGGGGGCTTCATTGAATCACCCTGCTGTCCCTGACAGCTTCTACTTGGACCTTTCAGACCCTGGAGGGAGAGTTGGTGGACTCAGAACAAGTGGGTCAGAGGCCTTTGGCCTGGAGATGATCACAGTGGAAGGGACTAAAGGTCGGGCTGGGCGTCTGGGAGGCGGCCAGCAGCAGCGGAGAGACACAGGAAGGTGACTTGCAAGAGCACCAGATTGGGTGAAGGGGCAGAGAAGAATCTGGAAAGGAGGAAGCAGTGTGGGGAGGAAGGGATGGTGCAGTCGTCGAAGGCCTCCCCTCAAGAAAACGCGCACCAGCTCACACTGCATCTCCCCCTCTGCAGTCTCTTGGCGAGGCCTGGAATTGGACAAACGATGGGGAATGTTCCAGAATGTTGGCTTGTTCCTGACAGAGGGGAGCATCACCAATACTCATTTCCTTCCGCCCTGGATCTTCCTCTCTTTTCTTTTTCTTCTCTCCTTTTTGGGGTAGATATAGGTGTGAGTGTATATGTTTGTACACACTCTGTCAGTGGACTTCTTTGGTAACGAAAGTGCCCGACTCAAGCTTTGATGCCCAGGTATCCTCTGCAAATGCCCAGGCACCCACTGCATAGATGGTAACTGGAGTGAGCACTCTAGGTGAGAGTCAGATGGCTCCTCCTGCCAAAGCAACTTGTTTTAGAGATCTAGGTTGCTTTAGACAACTGATCAGTTGAGAATAACTTGTTTCTTTCTTTTTCCTTTGTCTTCTTTTCCTTATCCTTTTCTCTCTTTTATCCTTCTCCTCCTCTTCCTCCTCCTCATCCTCCTCCTCCTCCTCCTCTTCTTCTTCTTCTTCTTCTTCTTCTTCTTCTTCTTCTTCTTCTTCTTCTTCTTCTTCTTCTTCTTCTTCTTCTTCTTCTTCTTCTTCTTCTTCTTCTTCTTCTTCTTCCTCCAACTCCATCACCATGTCCTCCTCTGTTCCTCTTCCTCCACTTCCTCTTTCTTCTCTTTTTGTCTCTCTTCCATGCTTTAAATTTTCATTCTGTCTTGTTTTGTTTTTGGGTCACACCCAATAATGCTCAAGAGTTACTCCTGGCTCTATTCTCAGTAATTACCCCTGGTGGTGCTTGGAGGACAATACAGAATGCTGGGGATTGAATCTGGGTCAGCCTCATACAAGACAAGTGCCCTACCTGCTGTACTATCACTCTAGCTCATAAATTTTTATTCTTGTGTTATAAATTCACTAGTGAAGGGACTAGAGAATTAGTACAGCAGATAGGCTGTTTGCATTGTTCATGGTCAATTCGTGTTTGTTCCTCAGCATCCCATGTTGTCCCCAGAGCACTTCAGGAATGGTCCCTAGTAGCAGAGCCAAGAGTAAGCTCTGAGCACAGCTGGATGTAGCCACATCCCCCTAAAAATTCACCAGTAAACGTTGCACCTAGGAAATGCTAGATCTCTCCGACCCTGGAACTCAATAAAAACAGTACTCACTCTCCCTTAGTTTCTCTCTCTCTCCCTCTCCCTCTTTCATCTCTTTTCTTCTCTCTCCCTCTCCCCTCTTCCTTTCATTTTCTCCCCCTCTCTCTTTCTCCTCCACCCCAAGTTGTGCACCAGGTCCCTGTGGCCCAGGTATGCTATAATTTTCAGGTCTTGAAAGTAATAAATTTATATTTTCCCCAAAGTTTCATGATAGTTATTGCTGAAATGCATGTTGCAATTGTAATAAGAACCCCAGGGGTTGGTTTAATGGTTGTATTAGCTTAAAAGGGAAAATGTTTATGAGAAACTCACTGGGGCTCAGGTGAGTGCCCCCAGGCACTTCATTATTATGAAATATTATTATTATCAATAGATTGAGGTCAGCATAAATAATATATATTTATGTTTTACATATACATATATACAAGCATACAGACACACATATGCATATATATACATGAACACACACAAGCGCATACATTTTTTATAGGGGGGCCACACCTGTAGGTGCTCAGGGCTTACTCCTGGCTCTGAACTCAGGAATCACTCCTGGCAGGCTCAGGGGACCCTATGGAATGCAGGGAATAAAATCCAGGTCGGCTGTGTGCAAGACAAGCGCCCTACCCTCTGTACTGTCGTTCAAGTCCCAAGACGCATATTCTTCTATAAGAGCACATTCACTGTACAGTCTGCTACCAATTATACAAATATTAAATGAGGGATTTTTTGTGTTAGAAGATCATTTTTGTAAGAGAATAAAATCTTGTCTTTCATTTAAATAAAAATGAGCATGCGTCAATGTTTTTATTTAAATAATTAGTCTTAATTAAATCATCAGTTGCGGTCTCAACCCTCATCCTGTCTCCTCTCCATTCAAATAGCTCCTCCCTTGGCCATGGTTGAAATGAAAAGAAAGTTTCAGCATTGTTGTTATTATTTACTTTGGTCTGAGGCCAGGCTGAGTGATGCTTAGGGGTTACTCCTGTCTTTGCACACAAAAATTACCTGTTGGTAATTGGGGGACCATATTGGGAAACCATATGGATACTAGGGACTGAATCCCAGTCAGCCATGTGAAAGGCAAACGCCTTACCTACTGTACAATTGCTCCAGTTCCAGCATTATTCACTGTCACAGTATCACTGTCATCCCGTTGATCATCAATTTCCTCGAGCGGGCACCAGTAACGTCTCCATTCGTCCTAGCCCTGAGATTTTAGCAGTCTCTCTTTACTCATTCTTCCCAATGGTGCCTCATTGGAGGCTTTTTCAGGGTCAGGGGAATGATATCCAGAAGCTTGGCAGCCACACCCAGCATTATTATTGTTTTTAAAATCATTTTTTTAATTGAATCACAGATACATAATTACAAATTTGTTCATGATTGGATTTTAGTTATATAATGTTCCAACACCCATCCCTTCACCAGTATACATTTCCTACCACCAATGTTCCCAGTTCCCCTCCCGCCCCTCCTTGCAGCCTGCCTCTATGACAAGCACTTCTCTCTCTCTCTCTCTCTCTCTCTCTCTCTCTCTCTCTCTCTCTCTCTCTCTCCCTCTCTCTCTCTCTCTCTCCCCCACCCTCAGCATTTTTCTTTCTTTTTGGGTCACACCTGGCGGTGCACAAGGGTTACTCAGGAATTACCCCTGGAGGTGCTCAGGGGACCATATGGGATGCTGGGAATCGAACCCGGGTTGGCCATGTGCAAGGCAAACACCCTACCCGCTATGCTATCGCTCCAGCTCCTCAGCATTATTTTTTATCCATTTATTAATGGGGGAATAAGAAGAAAGATGTTAAGCACCAGTTCAAGAGGAATCCAAAGAGAAAATTATATATATGGATATACATATACATACATGCATACGTGCATGTACGCAAACTTATAATGAAGAATGTAGAAGTTAATTGCTGAAGGTAAAGAATATTTTCTTTCAAGAGAGCTGGAGGTAGGGTAGGGAAATCAATTCTACCTTGAGCAAACAACATGTATTTGCATCTCTATGATCAATAATTATTTGACTAATATCTTATTGCAACTCACATTTGCATGATAGCTCAAAGACAGTGAAAGGCATAACCTTTTATACAATTGGTTAATGCAAAAGTGAGCTGAAGACAATGCATCACATTCCACAGGACATCCAATAATCCTTGTGGATTTGTTTTGTGTTTGTCATTTCAAAGTCTTTTACAGTTTTCCCTGGTAGGAGTCAGAACTGTGCTAGATCTGATAATACGGGCTGATGTAAACCATTACAACACAGCAGCTCCCCTGGGGAGGCTGGTATAAGGTTCCTGTACCTCTGGTACTGGAGTCGAGCGCTTGGGGGAGAGACATATTTTGGAAGCCAAACCTAGTCTTTGACATTTTTGTCTAATAGATTATAAAATCATTTTGCACCTGAGAAAAACCAGGCTACTCTGTCTTGTTTTAAATCCCCAAATAAAGGAAACCTGAAGTCTTTTCTGTAAATAATTTTCTGAAAATAACAACTGTATTTCTTCTGCCAGATTATGTTTGGAAGTATATGATTACCTTTGCAGATAAAATAATTAAATGAGAAGATTGCTTTTATTTCCTATTTTGGACAAGTGAACGCTTGCAAATATTTTTCTTTTGTAATGTCTATTTTCTTTCTTTCTTTCTTTCTTTCTTTCTTTCTTTCTTTCTTTCTTTCTTTCTTTCTTTCTTTCTTTCTTTCTTTCTATCTTTCTTTCTTTCCTGGGGAGGGGGGATGGCTGCTCCCAGGTTGCTGCTTGGGGATCACTCTTGGCTGTTCTCAGGAAACAGTGAGGTGCCATGGATAGATCCCAGGTCTGCACGGAAAGCAAATGCTCCATCCCTGTTGTAAATTTTTTTTTCTTTTTGGGTCACACCCGGCAATGCTCAGGGGTTACTCCTGGCTCTGCACTCAAGAATGACTCCTGGCAGTGTTCAGGGGACCTTATGGGATGCTGGGAATCAAACCCGGGTTGGCTGCATGCAAGGCAAACGCCCTAACTGCTGTGCTATCGCTCCAGCCCCGCTTACTGTAAATTTTTATTTTGTTTTTGGGCTAAACCAGGCAGCGCTCAGGGCTTACTCATGGCTCTGTGCTCAGGTATCACGTCTGGCAGGACTCAAGGAATGCCAGGGATCAAACCTGGGTGAACTGTGTGCAAGCCCACTGGACAATCTCTCTGGGCCTCCTTTTGTAACTTTCATTTAGTAATTTGTTATTCTAAACCCACCGGGACCTTCTTTTGTTTTTGTTTTGTTTGGGGGCTACCCCTGGCTGTGCTTAGGGCTTACTCCTGGCTCTGTGCTTAGGGATCACTTCTGGCAGGGCTTGGGGGACACTCTTAGGTGCTGGGATTAAACCCAGATCAGCTGCAAGTAAGGCAAGCACTCTATCTGCTGTACTATCTCTCTGGACCCCACACTTGGACCTTCTTACAAGACTTATTTTCAGGAGAATTGTTGTCTGATTTCCAAATGTGTCTGAATTTTCTTTGCAACAACACACAGACACACAGAAGTATAGGCAGACAGATAGACAGACAGACAGACAATCTTCTGTCTATTGTGGATTGGAGAAGATCAAATAAACACCTGAGACTTGCAAGGAGACCAGCAAGTCATTTGGGCAGAGATGCAAAAAGACACGAAAGATGTCACCGAAAGTGGAAAGGATGGACTGGAGAGGTGCTTTCTAGGGAAGGGCAGAAACAATGGCAAATTCATCTCAGCATCAAAGACAATGCCCCTTCCGCGCCTGTTTCCTGTAACATCGTGTCCAAACTCCTCTCCCGGGCAGCAAGGCCTTTGAGACGTGGCATCCACCCCCTGCCTGGTCTCAGCCTCCCGGTGCTGCCATTCTGCTCCCTCTTCCTCCCCCCACCCCACAGGAGGATGTGCAAAGTTCTGTGGCAAACAATCTCTCATCACCCACCCTGCCTGCTGACTGCTCCGCTCGCTGGTCTCTCAGAACTCCTGCTTCCTCCTGGACCAAGAGCTCCTTGAGGGAACTGTGGCAGCCCACAGAAACCAAGAGTTCAAGTCCTGACAGTTTCCCATTCAAATAAGAATAAGCCGACAAACCCATAGTGCCTAGCATACGACTTCATTGTTTGCTTCTAACGTTTAATGAATGAACGGACTAATAAGAAAATGAATGAGTAAGTGAATAAATGAGTGGACTCACAAAACGTAGCATCAAGTTGCTTACGTGACAGTTGTTAAATGGCGTTTACTTTTTCTTATTTTTAGTATGGGCAAGACTGAAGAGATAGTGCAGGAGTTAAGACACTTGCCTTGCCTGTGTCCCACAGACAGTCCCACTTGGATCCCCAGCACCACCAGGCGTGACTTCTTTTTTTTTTTTTTTAACATTCCACTAATTTTTATTGGTTTATTATATTGCTAAGACTTGTTATGCATAAGTTTTTGTTTTATTTTGTTTTATTTTTTTTTTGGTTTGAAATTTTTATTTTTTTATTTTTTTTTAAATTTATTTATTTTTAATTAGAGAATCACCGTGAGGGTACAGTTACAGATTTATACACTTTTGTGCTTATAGTTCCCTCATACAAAGTTTGGGAACCCATCCCTTCACCAGTGCCCATTCTCCACCACCCGTAAACCCAGTGTCCCTCCCACCCTCCCCAATCCCATCTCCCCCCCACCCCACCCTGCCACTGTGGCAAGGCATTCCCTTCTGTTTTCTCTCTCTAATTAGCTGTTGTGGTTTGCAATAAAGGTGTTGAGTGGCCGCTGTGCTCAGTCTCTAGCCCTCATTCAGCCCGCAACTCCCTTCCCCCACATGGCCTTCGACTACAATGTAGTTGGTGATCGCTTCTCTGAGTTGACCTTTCCCCGGAACGTGAGGCCAGCCTCGAAGCCATGGAGTCAACCTCCTGGTACTTATTTCTACAGTTCTTGGGTGTTAGTCTCCCACTCTGTTATTCTATATACCATAGATGAGTGCAATCTTTCTATGTCTGTCTCTCTCTTTCTGACTCATTTCACTCAGCATGAAACTTTTCATGCCCATCCACTTGACTACAAAATTCTTGACCTCCTTTTTTCTAACAGCTGCATAGTATTCCATTGTATAGATGTACCAAAGTTTCCTCAACCAGTCATCCGTTCTGGGGCATTCGGGTTTTTTCCAGATTCTGGCTATTGTAAACAGTGCTGCGATGAACATACATGTGCAGATGTTGTTTCGATTGTACTTTTTTGCCTCTCTGGGATATATTCCCAGCAGTGGTATTGCTGGGTCAAATGGGAATTCAATATCTAATTTTTTGAGAGTTGTCCAAATTGTTTTCCAGAAGGGCTGAACCAGTCGGCATTCCCACCAGCAGTGAAGAAGGGTCCCTTTCTCCCCACATCCTCTCCAACAGCGGTTGCTTTTGTTCTTTTGGATGTGTGCTAGTCCAGGCGTGACTTCTGAGCACAGAATGAGACGTAGCCCTTGAGCATTGCCAGATGTGGGCCCTCCCCCCATTCCGCACTGGGACAAGAAAGCTTTGGGGAGGGAGAGCACAGGGCTCTAGAGTGCTTGCCCTGAACATGACCAACCCTGCCACATCAATCCCTGGCACCTTATATGGACCCCTGGCCACCACTGGGAATGATCCCTGAGCACTGAGCTAGCTTACAAGTGCTGAGCACAGCTGGGTGTGGCCCTCATAAAATAAAAAGTGAGCGACTAATCTATTCAAATGACAAAAAAAATGATTTAAAAGGGATCCTGGGGGCAGGAGCAATAGCACAGAGGGTAGGGCGTTTGCCTTGCACACAGCTGACCCAGGTTCGATCCCCGGCATCCCATGTGGTCCCCAAAACACCACCAGGAGTAATTCCTGAGTGCAAAGCCAGGAGTAACCCCTGAGCATCACTGGGTGTGACCCAAAAAGCAAAAAAAAAAAAAAAGGGATCCTGTACAGAGTGTCATAAACGTTTCCATTCCCCCTGCCATGCCGGGTGGGATAGGTTGGAAATGAGCTCGCAGGGCCTAGTGGTCCCAGTACTTTGCCCGTCCCTCACTGACCCTGAAACGTGAATGGGATCAACAAGTGTGGGCTCCATCCTGACTCTGGTCTGACCCCCCACCCGGCCTTGTGGACCCACCTGGCCCACCTCCTCCTAAGTGTGGACGGATTGCCGGGTTCCCACCTGAACCTTGTTAAGTGGAGCAGCACTAAAGAACAAAGACCGAAGGGAGAACCTGCCTTCCCTCTGCTGCTCCTGGAGTCATTCTGAAGGAGAAAGTCTCCATTGAATGCTGGTGTTTTTAGCACCTCTCTTCACACTTACTTCCCCTTTCAACAGAGAGCGGGCCTCCACCATTCTCTGATAAGTCCTGGGCAGGCAGCTGCATCTGGCAAGAATTTAATGGCATTGTTTTGTTTTCATTGTGCTTATTTTTATGCTTATCTTCTATTTATGGCACAAAATATGGTTTTCCATTTATGGAGGGATCTCAAGAGTCCCTTCGAAGTGAATATATTTTTATGCTTTGAAGAGAGGGTCCCTTTAAAGAGAACCTATTATGTAACTGTCAAACTCAGGTGGTACTAAAGTGAGGAAAAAAATATCCAGAGTTCTGTGATGGCTTGAAAATGGGGGGGAGGGAGGAAGCGCCCCCACCCCCAGCCAGCGCATATTTCACTGAAGGGAGTATTGAGGGTTAGTGAGGTAAAGGGATTTTCTCAAGGTCACACCTAGGACATGGGCTGAAAATGAGACCCGGCTATAGCAGGGACATCCTGAGCCAGAGGTCAGGGAGTGCGTGTCCTGGTCACTGTGCTGGCCTGGCCACAGACCAAGCGCACCAAGAAGGAGAAGGAGCAGAGGAAGCTGGTGGTATTGGACAGGCATGATCCTGAGTAGACACCGGGCTAGGTGGGCCTGGAGTTTGCCCCTGGAAGCCCACAGATTTAGGGGGAAACCCCGTCTTACAAAGCTGTCCCACATCCATGAGGCAGTGCGGCTTAGACCCCTCTAGTGATCTCTGGGGGTTTTGCCTACCCGGTGGCCATGTCCCCACTTTCTCTCAGAAACCCCATCCTTCCCTGCTCTCGGTTCTTACCTTTCACACCAAGCTTCACACCCGCTTTCAAAGGTAGGCCCCGGAGTTAGGCCCGGTGGAGCGGAATGTTTCATTCCCTGGGGAGCTGCTGCAGGCTGGACATGTGACCCGGGCAGTCCAGTGCAGAACTCCCAGGACTCCCGTGGGAAGGACCACAGCAAGAGCCTCCTGCAAACTCCCTTCTCAGAGGACAGGTGGTAAGCTGCCATCTTTCCAACAGAAGAGGAGAGGCACTCTGAGAATAAAGGGGAGGAGGAGGAAGAGGAATGCAGAATAAGAGGGGAGAGAGAGAGAGAAAGAGATACAGAGAGAGACAGAGACAGAGACAGAGAGACAGAGAGAGACAGAGAGAGAGAGAAAGAGAGAGTTTTCTAAATATATCAAGAGGGACCAGACGATAGCACAGCGGGTAGGGTGTTTGCCATGCACACAGCCCACCCGGGTTTGATCCCCAGTATCCCATATGGTCCCCCAAGCACCACCAGGAGTAACTCCTGAGTGTAGAGGCAGGAGTAACTCCTGAGCATCGCTGGGTGTGCCCCCAAAAGCAAAATCAATCAATCAATCAATCAATCAATCAAGAGTTTGCCCAGTTTCAACCATGAAACCAATGCCCTGAACTTCAATATCCATTCTTCAAACCAACGACTTATCTTTGTGTTTGTCAATGGTAATATCTGTCACAACAAGAGACCTGGATCATTCAAGTTAGAAATGATTGTGCCGGGAAAGTTGGGGAAAGGCTTCTTGGGAATTCCTTCTCATGGGGGTGGAATTTGAGCAGTTTTGAAAAAAAAAAGAGGATTTGTATGCATGTTTTTTTTTCACAATTCCTTTCCTCTTCTCACCGCCCTGAACTTCCAATCCCCTACCCATAGTGTGTTCCCATTAAGCATTTCTTGAATACATGATTGAGAAAACAATGCCCACAGGACAATTTACACTAGCCAGTCCGGTTGAGAACCTGCTATGTGCCAAGTCAAACACCCCGGAGTCTGGAGATGCCTTATTTTAAACAATCCAAGGAGGAAGTTGCTATAATTAGTCATATTTTAGAGATGGAGATTTGGTGAAATTAAACCGTTTTCCCAAGGCCGTGTAACACAGAACAGCGCCACTGATAGTTTAAAGTACACATTTGTTTTTGGTTTTTGTTAGTTTGAGGGCCACATCAGGTGGTGCTCAGGGCTTACCCCTGGCTCTGGGCTCCAGGATCATTCCTGGTGGGACTCAGGGGGATCATATGGAATGCCAGGAATTGAACCTGGGTCACCTGCATGTGAGCCAAGCGCCTGGCTGCTGTTCGATTGCTCTATTGCTTTGGCCCCATAGGGCTTACTCTTGGCCCTGTGCTCTGGGTCACTCATGCGAGGGTGCAGGAACCACAGACAGGGCCAGATCAGCCAAATGCAAAGCAAACACCTCACCTGCTCTTCTGTCTGCTGCTCTAAAATACCCATTTGGAAGTCAGGAGTCCATCACACAGTTGGGGGCTCTCCTGGAACTGTGGTATTCACAGTGGGGTTTCTGGATTTCTTTAAGCTCAGAGGAAGCTTAAAGGTTCAAGAACTATTGGCGTAAGTATGCTCAACGCTTTCTCTAGTCTCTAAGGGTCTTGATTTTACCCAGTTCTGTATCCAAGGGAGAAAGAGGGAGAGTGTTTGAATAGCAAATTCATGAGGTACTGGTTATGCTATTGGAAAAATCACCTTGGCTATTCATTACAGGTTAGTCAGAAGAGAAAATACTGGAGCATCCAGTATTTGTAACCAAAGGGAGTGCTACACAACTGTGAAGGTCAGTACAGAGCCTCTTTGCGCACCAATATAGAATGAATAAAAGACCTATTTTTTTTTCTTTTTTGGGTCACACCCGGCGATGCACAGGGTTACTCCTGGCTCTGCACTCAGAAATTGCTCCTGGCGGTGCTCTTGGGGGACCATATGGGATGCTGGGACTTGAACCCGGGTTGGCTGCGTGCAAGGCAAACGCCCTACCTGCTGTGCTATAGTTCCAGCCCCAATAAAAGACCTATTTAAAAAAAAAAAACCCAGATCTCCCACATGCAAAGTATGCATCCAATTCCTTGAGCAAACTCCTCGGATTCACCAAAATATGTATGCATATATTTTATTTTTATTTATTTGGGGGGCTGGGGGGCCATAATCAGCAATTTTCAAGGCTTACTCCTGGTTCTGTACTCAGAGATCACTCTTGGTGGGATTCAGGGTTATATTCAGTTCTGGGGTTTGAACCCAGGTTAGTCAGTTCAAGGCAAGTGCCTTACCCACTATACCATCTGGGCCCAAGGTATATATTTGAGTAAATGAAAAAAGTGTAGACAAGGGTTTATAATAAACCTCCATTTGAGATGTGTATGTGTGTGTGTGTTTAAAGAGGAGATAAGATTATAAATCTTGATTTTCTTCTATATATGTAGAATATCTCAGGGAGTATTCAGAAGAAAACAGCATGATTTGGGAGCACTCTATCTCTTGTGGTTTCTATGAAGATGAAATAAGTGAACGCTAGCCCATTCCTGAGAGCCATAGACTGCACGGGGAGAGATTTTTGTTACGTGAACCAAAGGTTTCCCCCACACTCTGACAGTTGACCTTTTCTATTTGGTATGAGTTGGTAAGTTATTTTTTTGGGGTCTGGGAATGTTTGAAAAATGTTTTCCATATACCTTCATGGTAATAGCATTCCCAGACCCCCAGAATAACCTTCCAGCTCGTGCCAAATCTGAACATTCTATTTTCAGATGGCAGAGGAACCTGTCAGAGAGGGGTGGCCTCAGAGGACCAACCCAGGTGACAAAAGGCAAGGCAGAAACTTGCTTTTCACAAGATGTCCTCAGGTACCTCTTGTATTCAGTGTCACAGGCAAAGGTTTTCCATGTTTTTGAAAAGTTGGGGACAGTGGTCGAAGGATTAGCAGAGCGGGCTGGGCATTTGCCTGGCATGCAGCCGACCCGGGTTCAGTCCCCGGCATCCCATATGGTCCCCCAAGAACCACCAGGAGTGATTCCTGAGTGCAGAGCCAGGAGTGACCCCTCATCATCACTGGGTGTAGCCCAAAGCTTAAAAAAAAATAGTGGGAACAAATCATTCTGGACCAACAGAATCTGAGGTGGTCAGCGGCTGGCAGGGGCTGCTCCCTTCCCAGATCCCTCCTGGGGACCTCGCTGGAGCTGGTCCGAGGCAAACATTCTGTGGGGTGAGAACCAGGAGGTGCGTGTGTGGGGGATGGGGCACGTGAGCTGGAGACAGCTTAACAGGCGGAGTGCAAGGTTCCACCTGCAGGGGTCCTGGGTTCCATCTGGGACTGCATGGAACCACTGGGAGCAGCAGAAGTATCCCGGTAATGGTCCTCCAACCAAAAAAAAAAAAAGGCGGAGGTGAGAAAAAAAGGGGAGGGGGACCCCAAGGCCCCATGCCCCGAGGCTGACTATAAAAAGCAGATTTGAAAACAGCAGACTGGAACGTTTTATCGTTCCTGTTACCATGATTTTCTGAAATAGCCAGTGCGTCCCCCCAGGAGGCGTGTTGCAGCTGTGTGCGGCGGTTCCCAGGTGATGTCAGGCCTGGCGGGCCGCCAGCCCGGCCCCTTGGAGACAGTCTCCATAGGTTCAGCTTGACTGTTTTTCCTTCCTGAGACTTGAGGACACCTTCCTGTCTCAAAGAAAGCAGCCTTTCCAGGGCTTTCTGAGAGCCTGCCGTGGGGGGAGGTGGGAGAAGACTGGGGAGGGGGGGCGTCATCGAGAGGAGGGGGGAGATGGGGGAGGGGGGGAGGAGGGGGGACAGCCCTGCCCCTCCTGGAGAGCTGCTCAACCCACCAGCAGAGGCAGAGAGAGGGCGGGATGGGGTGTGCTTCTTGGGAATCCCAAGCCCGCCCCCTTGACCCCATCCTCTCCTTGCCTTGCCTGCTGCCTGGGGGACACTTCGGGCTGGGGTGGGGTTGGGGGCCAGAGCCTTTCCCACGAAGTTCCCAGCTGGCCAGCGCCTTCCTCGGCCCTGAGCTCCCAGCCTCTCCCTCTCCCTCTCTCTCTCCCTCCCCCTCTCTCCCTCCCTCCCTCTCTCTTCCTCCCTCTCTTTCTCTCCCCCTCTCCTCTCTCTCCCCCCTCTCCCTCTCCTCTCTCTCCCCTCTCTCTTTCACTCTCCCCTCCTCTTTCCCTCTCTTCCCCATCCCCCTCTCCTCTCCCTCTCTCTCTCTCACTCTTGCTCTCTCGCCCCTTCCCTCTCTCTCCCTCCCTCTCTCTCCCTCTCTCTCCCTCTCTTCTTTCTCTCTCTCTCTCTCTCTCTCTCGCCCCTTCCCTCTCTCTCTCCCCCTCTCCTCTCTCTCCCCTCTCTCCCCCTCCCCCTCTCTTTCTTTCTCTCTCTCTCTCTCTCTCTCTCTCCCTTTCCCTCTCTCTCCCCCTCTTCTCTCTCTCCCCTCTCTCCCCCTCCCCCCCCTCTCTCATATTAGAGGTCTGCTGCCAACCGCCTGTCTTGCAGGCAGTGTAGGCTGGCTGCAGGTGGACAGTGGGGCTGGGCTGGAGGTCTCCCTGCTGCACCCCAAGGCCAAGAACGCCAGGCTGGCCATTTGCCCCATCTGTAAAGTGGGTGAAATGGACTCAGGGTGGTGGTGCAGAGCAGAGACAGCGGGAGGCCCCGGGTGTGGGCGTCATGTCAGTGGGAATCTGCGCTGTGTGTGTGTGTGTGTGTGTGTGTGTGTTGGGGGGCGGGGTGGGGGGCAGCTCTGGGTCTGGGCTCTGCTGCTCCAGGACCTTAGTATTCAGTCTAGGCAGCGGAGGAAAGAGGGCAAGCAGTGAGGCGGGGAAGGCTCTGGGTCAGGGCCCTCGAGACCGAGACCGGGTCTGAATCCGGGTCTGTCCTTCCATGGCCCTGTGAGAGGCTGGAGGAGGAGGCTGGCAGGCCTGGGGCCTGCTGGTCGAGGGGTGCAGAGGTGCTCGGGGCTCCAGCAGGGCCCGGCCTGGGCTGGGCAAGCCTCAGCTCTTCTCTTCCTCGCTCCTCTGTCTGCCCACAGCTCTTGCTGAGTCGAGGGTTCTTGGGGTGCTCAGAGAGGACGTCTCAGAGACGGGGGGGGGGGGCACATTCAGGGGAGCCCAGGCACCTATGTGGAACCTCTCACAGCCAGCAATGTTTTCTGCTGCTTTGCGGCCCATCTCTATCACCTTCTCAGAGCTTGCCCTTTAGAGCGACCGTCTACAGGGCACGCACTGCCTCTGTCTTCCTCCCCGTCTTCCCTAGAGCCTGCCTGCCCCACAGAGAGCGATTCGGCCTGTGTGTGTTGATCGACTGACTGACTGACACCCGCCTAACATTGGTCTCTGCTGCTTTCTAGCTCTTTGCTGGGACTGAGGTCACGGGACATGGACCTTTGACCCCTTGGGTTCAAATTCCGGCTCTGCCATTGCCCAGTGAGGTGGCCGTGGGCTAATCCTTCATGGAGGTGCCCACAGGCCCCTGATGAAGGGAGGCCATTGGGGCCAGCCACCCCAGGCTGCCTTCAGCTCCTCCAGGCTGGGGCTGGGGCCCAGCGAGTGTCTCCAGACGGACACAGCAACGGGGATGCATGGACCCGCTCCTCTTCCTCCTCCCTGACTCGCTGTGTGATGGTGGAGCGACACCTTGCCTGCCCTGGGCCTGGGTATCCCCCCAGCCCCCGTGCACCCTAGAAGCCTCTGTGTCTGGGCTGGGGAGGCTCTGAGAGCTGGCGAGAGGCCTGCACCTGAGTTCAGTCCCCAGCCCTGATGGCCCCCAGCCGCTCCGGACTGAACCGCTCTGCACGGTGGAGTGTGGGCCCTGGGCCATCAGACCCGCACAACGGGCCTGACTTACTCCCGGAAATGGTCACCAGGCCCTCTGGACATTGCTTGGGAGCACCCCCTTTCCGGCCGCCTTCCCCAAAAAAGCTGTGTGTGAGGGTGTCCAGTTCAGGGCGTCAGCCATGCCTGGGAGCTCGTGGGACATGCAGGTTCTTGCCCAGTGCAGAGTCACCATTGGGCCCGCCTGGGCACACGGGGGCAACGGGGACCCTCAGGACCACCCCAGCCATGCTCTGAGGCCTCCAGGGCCACAGCTTGTGACGCTGGGGGGAAGGGTGCCATGCGGTGTGGGGGACTGAATCGGGGTCCTACATACGCAGGATTCCTGACTGCTGTGCTATCCCCTGGCCCGACCCTGCCAAGTTTCCTTGCCTCCTGGTGCCAGCTTCTGTGTTGATAGAGGAGGCAAGGATGGTCCGGACCATCATGGTGCCTCGAGCAAATCTGAAGAGTAGCATGCTGCCCCCGAGTCAGATATTTTTCCATACCTAGAAAATCTGGACATCCAGGCTTAAAAAAAAGAGAGAGAGAAAAAAAGAAAAGCAAAAAAACCCCAACAATTTTCCTCCCGCAAGGCCAGTCTGTACCAGTTTACACAGCTCACGTGGCACTCCACGGAAAGCCCCAGTGAGGAACGGGGCAGAGAGCTCGGAGGGGCCGGACACCCACCTCCGTCACACACAGCAGAGGCCAGTGCGGTGCCTCACAGCCATTTTGTCCTGGGCACCTCCCCAGTGTCCCGGCCCTGCTGGCCTGCCCTCTGACCCCGGCCCCCCGGGAGCCCGATCCCAGGCCTGTAGGGTGTGTGAGTCTGGTCTGGATTAGCTACGCCGGGAAGCAAACACTGGCCCCCCAGCAGGCCGCCCAGCGGGACCCTGTGCTCACAGCTGCTGGGGCTCGCAGGCCCATCAATCATGGTGGCAGGAGGCCGGGGGCTGGGACCACCTTAGCCTCCCGGGACATGCAGGGCCTGAGAGCCGGGAGCAGGGATGCCTGGGTCCATTGCAGAGATTTCCCAACCTCTGCTGGGGTCGCTGAAGCCTGGGCAGGTCAGAGAGGACAGGAGACTGTTTTGGCACGGTTCCACCCAAAGGGCCTGGGATCCCACTTGAACTTCCCACTTACAAACATCCAGAGAAGTGACGGAAGGAGAGCCGAGACCTTATTCACCTGCATTTACCACGTCCCCACCTTCTCCCACATTTGCTGCAGCCGCCACCTGCCCACACTTACCCCATATATTCCTTTAGTCTTCTGAAAGCATGCCACTGGGTCACGTATCTCTACCCCTTCCTCATACTTCAGTCCGTATTTCTTAAGCACAAGGATATCCTCTTACACAATCAGACTGTCCGCAAATTCAGAAAATTTCATATTGATTCAAGACTTTTATCGAAGCTATTGTTCTTATTTCAACTTTGACAACTGTCCAACTCTGTCGTTCAGAGCATTTCCCCCGGCACTGTGGGACGCAGGCCAGGGCTCTGTGCAGCACTCAGCCATCCAAATTCGTGTGGATTTGGGGGCACATCCACATGAAGTAAAACATAAAAGAAAGACATGCAGACAGGCTTGAACAAACACACTCAACCTGACATGTGTCCTGTGCATTCATGTCCTGGTAAGATCTTTAATGTTCCTATGACAATGCATCAAGCTTATGGACTCTTTACGAGTGCTTGCTTCAGTTAGCTTTCTAAAAACACTATAAGTTGGGGCTGGAGCAGTAATAAAGCGCTTGCCTTGAATGCAGCTGACCTAGGTTCAATCCCCAGCATCCCATATGGTCCCCCTCTCAGCACTGCCAGAAGTAATTTCTGAGTGCAGAGCCAGGAGTAAGCCCACATCACCTCCAGATGTGGCCCCCAAATAAAATAAACAAAACAAAAACAAAACCACAAACACCAAAAATACTACACTTTTTTTTTTTTTGGTTGTAAGGACGGGGCATACCCCACTGTGTTCAGGGCTTACTCCTGGCTCTGCACTCAGGAATTATTCCTGTTAGTTACAACAAGCAATACAAAATGAACTCTTTTGGTTGTACTTTGGGGGCAGGGTTTGAGGTTCGGGATGGAAATAGGGTGGTAGGAAGGTGTAATGTTGGTGGGATAGGTGTTCAAATATTAACTGTAATCAAATATTGTGAACCCCTTTATAAATATAAAATGTAAAAGAACACAAAGGAAGGGGAGAAACAGTGAAATACACAAAGTAATAGAACAACAACAAAAAAGAATTACTCCTGGCAGTGCTCAGGGAACCATATGGGGCGCCGAAAATCAAACCTCGGTCAGCTTCGTGCAGGGGAAACGCCCTACCCGCTGTACTATTGCTTTGGCCCCAGACACTATAACTTTCAAGGTTCTTTTTGTGCCATTTTACTTCGGAGGGCACTACCAAGCAATGCTCAGGGCACTCAGGGGACCTCTTGCAGCAATGCCTGACCAACCAGGCCAAGGGGTTCAGTATGAGGGTCCAGGGATTCAGAGCAGTTCAGCCCCTGCGCTGCTGAGGACTACCAAATCCACTCCAGAAGTGCTCAGGAGCCCCCAAGCCCATAGCCAGCCAGGGCTGCTCGGCGGGACTGAAGGGGTTACATGGTGCCAGAATTCCACCTTGGACTCTGGCACACACAGAACATGCACCTCTGACATGAGCTATCTCCCGCCCCTCGTGTTTTTATTTTTAATCCCATTAGAGCCTCAAGGAGTAGAAGTGGCCTGAGCCAAGGAGGAACACGTGTGGTAGCCAAGCCCTGGGTGCGAAAGAGGCTTCTGCATCTCAGCCTGACTCCAGGTGCTGTGCACAGTGGACCTCGGCTGTCCCTCTCGGGGCTTTGCTTTCCCTGGTGCCCAGCTGGGCAACCTCCAAGGCACTTCTGCTCCCTGTTGTGGAATTAGGGAAGGGAGGCCCGAGTGATAAGGAGGGAGGCAGCAGGGCCCGGGACTCAAGGCAGGAACTCAGCAAGTTGCTTCTCTATGTGGCTCAGGGTCTTAAATGTTGACGTCACTGCGTCTACGAAGTTTGGAGGGCAGAGTGTCAGTCTTCCCTTCGGGGTCTTGGGAGGCCTGACGAAGCTGCTCACTCCTGGGGTGCTCCAGGCTGAGGTCCTTACCTCCTCTGCACAGAGTCAGCTTCGGGGGACTCTGGAGAAGCCTGGCGTGGCTCGCCCCTGGGAAGGATGGACCAAGGGCGGGGGTGGGGGGGACAAACAGCCCCCAGAGGTCTTTGCTCCTCTCTGGGCCTCTCTCAAGCCTCTCGAGGGGCAAATCCTGTGGCTCTCAGAGCTCAGATGCTACCAACTGTCCACTCCCCGGGGCCCTGGGGGACAGCACCTGGGGGAGGGCAAGGCACCCACCTAAAGGTCTGGGGAAGCTCTCAACTCGCAGGGGGTCCAAGATGTGGGGCCCGGCCTGTGGGTCATCCCCAGCTGTGTGGGAAGGCGTCTCACCCAGTGCCCTCCACAGGTGCTCGAAACTTCGCTGGAAGCGAAAGGCCCGTCCTGGGACAAGGCATGTCACTTCATGCAGCAGCGGCGGTGGGGAGCTTCCTGTCCTTTCATCAACATGATCGTGAACTTTGAGGGATGAAAGGTAGCGGGTGGTCTCAGTGACCCACCTGGACAGACGGAGACCGCGGGGACCCACAAGCACCCGGGCAGGAGTTGCCTCTGAGAGCTGGCACTGATGGGCCTCAGCGAGAGAGACTAACCAGCTTCTTCCCCTTTTGTCTTCTAGCCTGGGGAGCCTGTGGCTGCAGGAGCGGCTCTGGGACACTGCTGATAGCGTTTTCCGGTCTGCAGGTTGGGGATTCGCCCAACAAAGCTCAAGGCGTTGGGGGGTGGGGGAAAGGGGAGAGCATTTCACAGCAGTGCCAGCTCCTGCATTGATGCTACACTTGCACAGGATGCATGAATGATTGTTTAAGTCAAAGACCCCAAACTCACTGGGCCTAGCACCCCTTGTTCAGAAAAAAAAATCACTCAGCGCCCTGCTAGAAACCTATCTCCTTTAAGTGAACAAACAAACAGAACCCCTCTACCCCCATGGCACCCAAGGCCCACATGACCCCCATTATTCCAGGGCCTCTGCCTGGGATGGGGGTGTGATACTGTCCACTTTGGGAAACAGTGGCTTAAAGAGACATGTCTGTGTATGATTTATGTAATGCACGACCTGCAGTTGCTTTGGGGCGTGGGTGCGAGTTCTCAGTCTTGTAGCATTGCGCATTTTTTGCAGTGAAGACAGAAGCAGAGAAACCTAGAAATAATTTTTTTCAGACGTTCAGGGCCAGAGCAAGAGTATAGTAGGGAGGGTGTTTGCTTTGAACACAGCTGACCCAGGTTCGAGCCCCAGCATCCCTGAGCACCTCTAGGAGTGGTCTCTGAGCACAGTCGGGAGTAATCCCTGAGCACTGCTGGGAGTTTGTGGATCAAACTCCCTCCCCGCAGGAAAAAAAAAAAGAAAGAAAGAAATTTGAGTCTGTCAAGAGCAATTCCGAAGTACCCCCAACACAGCTGAGAGCACCCCCAGGAGAGCCTGAGGAGGGAGGTGCACCCTTTCCACTGAGGCTTTCTCAGCAACTTGAACTGTTTACCCAGCTCTCCAAGGTCTGGTAAGAACAATGCAAGCACAGGTCATCATCGCGATCATGTTCCTGGCCTAACTGTTCTTACTGGGAGGTGCAGAGAGGTCAAGCAACTTCTCCGGGGCCGCCCAGCAAACCTGGGGGCAGAAGTGGGCTTCCAGCCCAGAGCACCCAAGAGTCTGTTCCGGCCCTACTCCCAGGCTTCCTGCCATTGACGATGTCACAGTCCTTTTCCTGTGGCTTTGCCAGGGGTGGCCTGGACCTGGGGAGGTATGGGAGCACAATGTGCCTTCCTGGTCAGCTAGCTCCCCAAGGGCGAGGCCCCACTGCGCCGGGACATGGAGAGGCAAGACCAGTCTCCCTGGACACGGGCAGGGGGGCCGCACAGCTCTCTCGGGGTCGGGGCAGGAGCCCCTCCCTCCACTTCTCCCAAAGCGGTTCAGTGTGGTGGTGGCACCAAGTGCTCTGTCCTGGACCGGCAACTCTGGGACTCCTGCTCCCTGGACCTTGGTTCTCATGTGGGAGCAGAAGGCTGGGTGGGTCACGCTCAGCCCTGCGCGCGGGCAGGGAGGATGCTGGGTGAGTGCTGCCCTGCGGGAGGCGCCCCCTGCAGCCTGTCGAAGGACGAAGTGCCCAGGGTGGCAGAGCCCAGGGGAGTCACATGTGAGCCTGGAACAGTCTTGTCAGGAAATGCTGGATCCAGACCCAAGTGTGTAAAGGAATCCATTTCAACACAGGCACACAGTGTGGACCGGACAAGGAAAGGGCCCAGCCTGCTTCTGGGCCTGTCCTGGCATCCCCACACCCCTGCCCCCTGCCCCCAAAGTGTCTCTGGTCCTGGACCTTGCAGGGACAGAAGCCCAGCCAGAGAGCCAAGAACTGCTGGTTCCACCGACCAGCTGTGCCCATGACCATCCCAGTGTGGACATCCCGGTTGGACAGAGCCATCCCAAATGGGGACGTGCGGGTCCTCACCTCCTAGGGCTTTGGGGAATAGCTGTAGTTTTTTTGGGGGGTCATACCTAGCAGTTCTCAGGGCTCACTCCTGGCTCTGCACTTAGGGCTCACTCCTGGTGGGGCTCAGGGGACCCTATAGGATGATGTGGATCAAACTCAAGTAGGCCACGTGCAAGGCAAGCGCCCTCCCCACTGCACGATTGCTCCAGCCTTGGGAATAGCCTTGGCGTCATGGCGGCCAGCGGTCACGGGCATCCCTGGGGCAAGGGAAGACAGGTCTGGCCCGGAAAGTAGAGAAACCGCCCACCACCACCCTGCCATGTGCCCGCCAGGTGCCTTTTGTGGGTGTTAACGCACTTCCAAATCACCTCAGAGAAAACAGCTAAAACACCTTAGCTGCCAGCCCAAGGGGTGCACGTGTGGGAACTTCCCCTCTCAGTCAGGGCGCTGACGGCATGGTGAAGGCAGGGTCACGGTCTGGACACGGACAGAATGAAGACACAGCTGCAGATTGGGGGACGCTCTTGAAGTCTGTGTCCTGATGCAGCGAGACCATCTCATTATGAGATTTAAAAAGCCACGAGAAGCGTGTGTGATATTTGTGTGACTGGACTACAAATGACTTACGTGTGTACACACTCTTTTGGTGGGGGGGGGGGTTCTGGGCCACACTCTGGTGCGCAGAGCTTACTCGGGGCTCTGTGCTCAGGATTACTCCTGTGGGGCTCTGGGGACCATATGCAGTGCTAGCGGTAAGTCACCGGCAGCCTCATGCAAGGGAAGTTCCTTAGCTGGCACACTAGCTCTCCAGCCTTCACGAAAGTTTTTGTTTTCTTTTATACTTTGTTTGCTTGGTTAGTTATAGGGATAACACAAAAATTCCGTGTCTGAGGCTCCTCAGCATCCATCCTCCTTTGCCCCCTGAAGGCAGAACCATGGGAAGCAATATGGTCCCTATTCGAAAATAAGGGGAGGGCATTTGCTTTGCAACCGACTCACCCAGGTTCCCCAGCATTCCACAATGGTCCTGAGTACTTCCAGAAGTAATTTTTTTTTCTTTTTGGGTCACACCCAGCGATGCACAGGGGTTACTCCTGGCTCTGCACTCAGGAATTACCTTTGGAGGTGCTTGGGGGACCATATGGGATGCTGGGATTCAAACCCGGGTCGGCCGCATGCAAGGCAAACGCCCTACCCGCTGTGCTATTGCTCCAGCCCCCAGAAGTAATTCTTGAGTGCAGAGCCAGGAGGAACCTCTGAATATCACTGGGTATGGCACCCCCAAAGCCAAAAAGTAAATAAATAAATATAAAAGTCAGAGCGATAGTACAGTGTGTGGGCACTTGCCTTGAATGCTTCCAACCCGGGTTCAATCCCCAGCACCCCATATGATCTCCCAAGCACCCCCAGGTGTGATCCGAGGGCAGAGCCAGGAGGAAGCTCTGAGTACAGCAGGGTGTGACCCCCCCAAACCAAAATAAATAAATACAACATTTCTCTGCCATGCTGGACCCTAGTAGTAGTGCAAGAAGGTGCTGAGGTGAGTTTGAGGAAGTGGAGATGGGGAGTGGGTGCCCCTGCTTTCACCTCAGCCCCAGCCTCTTCCCAGGGAAGAACCCTCTGACCGCCCCCTTCCCTGCACCCCATTCCAGCTGGGAACCTCTTTTATTTAAAAATATCTTTTATTTTAAATCCACCAATTCTCCCTTACACATTCATAGGCTCACGCGCGCAAGCACGCGCGCGCACACACACACACACACACACACACACACACACACACACACACTTGCACTCATGCAGATTTATACATATCCTCTGTCACCAACAGTCCATTTCCCAGAATGTCCACCTAGTCACCGGCCAGCCAGGGCCCGGTACTGGGACCCTTGTCCGCTCCAGGGTGGAGTAGAGCTGTCCCGGCGTGGGGCCTGCCCCCAGGGTCAGGGGGGGCACCCCGGCCATTGTCCTCTGGTCCCTCACAAAGGAGGCTGGGGGTCAGCGCCCGGCATCTTCTCCCCGTCCAGCCGGTGGCTGGCCTCTGGTTCCCTCTTGAGGGTCCTGCTCGGAGCAAGTGCCACAGGCGTCAGACTCATCTTCTTGACACTCGGAGCGGGGCTACCCCCCTCACCTTCAAACAGCTTCCTCCCAGGTCGCGGCGGCCACCCTAGCAGGGGGGGAGAGAGAAGTGTTTGGAGGGTTAATCAGCTCACGGGCCGCCCTGGCACTAACCGACCTGGCATCCGGCCGCTGGGGACTGGACAAACGGGTCCCGGTCACACGGGGAAGGGCTCCACAGCAGAAGGCAGCAGGGTCCCAGTGTGGACTGACAGGAGACAGGATAGAGGGCACACACTGGGTGGGGTCTCTCTGGGCCATAGGAGGGGGATCCTGGGAGGAGGAGCACGGTGAGCGGGGTGCGGGGGGAGGTTTGAGGGGATGTGTGGGCATGAGGGGGAGGTTCTGACTTTAGTAACATTTTTATGTTTCGAAAGTGTCCCCCTGAGCATCTGAACGTGAATAACCACCCAGTGCATTTAAAATGGTAACATTAATATTTTTTTTCTTTTTGGTGGGGAGGGGGATGTTTGAGCCACGCCAGGAGATGCTCAGGGCTTACTCCAGGCTCTGTGCTCTGGGGTCTGTGCTGGTGGTGCTCAGAGGACCTGATGTGATGCTGAGGAGGACAGAAAGGCCGTGGGCAAGGCAAGTGCCTTAGCCCCTATCCTATCTCTCTGGCCCCAAACCACCTTTGAGACCAGGGCACAAACCCCACAATCACCTCCCTGTTTTCATCCAGGGTGTCCATTTGGCCAAGAATATGCTCTCTGGGGGCTGGAGCGATAGCACAGCAGATAGGGCATTTGCCTTGCACGCGGCCGACCCCGGTTCTAATCCCAGCATCCCATGAGGTCCCCTGAGCACCGCCAGGAGTAATTCCTGAGTGCATGAGCCAGGAGTAGCCCTTGTGCATTGCCGGGTGTGACCCAAAAAACAAAACAAAAATAAATAAATAAACAAATAAATAAACGAATAAAGAATATGCTCTCTGGCCGTCTCCCCAGAAAGTCTCTGTCCCTGCCTCGCATTTCCGGCCTCTCTGGGGGGATGTGAGCACCAGGATATATCTCAGAGGGGGGAGCTGGGCTTTCTCTTTTGTTTCCCCATGGGGACTGGGAGCTCCGGACGGGGCAGGGAAATGCCACTCTGGGCCCCAGTTCTAGCCCAGGGTCGGGCATGGAGCAGGTGCCAAAGACCAACACGGCCAGTCAGTGGTGCCCATGGACAAGCTAATGGTAGCAGCTCCTGAAGCCATTGCTTGGCCCTGCAGGGCTGTGTTCTGAGGCCTGACATATGGGGTCATGGCTTCGGAGCGTCTCTGGAGGCCTCCAGCCATAGAAGGTCTGGCCCCGAGGCTCCCAGCCAACTGGTAAGTGTCGGCCGGAGCTCCCCCGTGTCCAACAGTCTGTCCTGTTTCCAGGACTCGGTGGCACTGGATTCCCTCCATCCTCTCCTGGAGCCTGGCCGGGAGGTGATGGAGCAGAATCTTTCTCCAGCCACGTGGAGAAACCACTGACCATCTGGGAGCTCTGGCCCCTGCCCCCTCTGCTCCTGGGCCCAGGTTGGGGCCGGTCCATGCAGATGTGAGTCCAGCCTCCCTCGAGGCGTGCTGGGCCCCAGGACAGCATGTCCATTCACAGGCAGGGCTATTTTGAGGGCTGAGGACACATCCCAGCAGAGCCCAGGGCTCGGGCTTCTCAGACAAACTCTGGCAGGAGCGACTGCGCAGGGCAGACAGGCGGGGGAAGGGCCGTGTCGTGGCTGGGAGAGGATGAATTCCCACCTTCCCCTTTACGTCTGTGGGGACGGGAACTGCCACGTCCCCCCCAGGCTGGTGGTCACTGGGAGACGTGGGTCCCACACGGGTGCTGGGACTGTTTGACCCCCAGGCCTCGTTTCTTCCTCTGTGAAATGGGGACCAAGGGGCTGACCTGGTCCAAGCCAGAGACAGGGCTGCAAGCGTGGGTGGGTAAGAGACACCTCAGATGAGGGCCTGAAGAGCCTGCTCCATCCTTGTCCCTCAAGGACCTGGCATTGAGGCCTCTGGGGAGCACTGTAGTCAGGAGCTGGGCTCGATGGACACACAACTGGGCTGTCACTATGCTCTGCCTTGGGCTAACTGCTGGACATCAAGGCAGGTGACCTCAGCTCCCCGGCCTCTGTCTCCCCACATGCAAAGTGGCGTCACCGTGGGAACACGCAGGTGTCTGCTCGCACAAGACCCGAGCACCAGGCCAGGAGCACGGCGAGCCAGCAACAAACACACACGGGCCCCGTCTGCTCACGGGGCCTGCTGGCTCCACGCTCTTCTGCTCCGGAGATGGGCCCTTCCCAGCTGGATCTATAGGACACCAGCCTCAGGTGACAGAGGGATAAGAGACAAGCCCTCTTCTCCTCCTCCCACTCGCTCATTCTACCACCAACGGTCACGCCAAGCCCCTCCTAAGCGGTAATAGGCTAGAAGCAGATGTTTCCGTGGGGATCCAACAGAGACCACTAGGTGGGAGGGACAAGGGAGCTGAGAGTAAAGGGAGGGGGGACCAAGTCTGGGAGATTTCTGGCACCCCCGAGTCTGGAGCGCCCCTCCCTCACCCCCAAGACCAAGAAAGTAAATTTTTCTCCTAGCAAGTGTTAAAGGGGCCAGAGCTGGCCGGGATCGCCCGGACCCTATCCCCAGAGGAGCCCATGGGTGGAGAGCTTGGCTGCCACAGCCAAATTTGGCTGGGTTCGTGGTCCCTTCGCCAGATCCCAGGAAGCAGCCAGACCAATGCGAGAGCCGGTCGTGCGTGGGACAGGTTTGAGACTGAGATGAACACCCCGAGTGGCCCTGCTATGGAGGGGGGCAGCGATGGACACCCTCCCACGTGGGCCCTGTCCACTTCCCAGGCCAGCAAGACATGAGCTGGACATTGGCCCCCAGGGCCTACGCATCCCAGAGCGTCTTCTGGAAGCGGGTGGGAAGCGAGGGCAGCCCGTCCCCAGGCGCCCAGGGGCTGAGTGAGCGGGCAAGGAGGCATCCACGCAGCACAGACAACCCCGCACACATGCTGAAGGGGTAAGGGCAGCTGTGGCCAGCAACACTGCCCTCTCGCTCACCCCTACTCTGCTGTGATTAGCTCTGGAACACCATTCCCTGTGCCAATCTACCTCCGTTCCCAAATGTCAGGACTAGCGGGCCTCCTCTGGGCCCTGACAGTTCCTGTCCGCCCCTACAAACCCCACACACACAGCCACACACTCCACCTTTAGGCCACCCCTGTCTTCTTTTCCTTGCCCTGGCCCTGATACCACAACCTGCTTCTCTTATTTATTCAGTTTAGTATTGTGGGGGAGGGGCCACATCTTGCTGGGCTCAGGGGCCACTCTTGGCTTGGTGAGCGGGGAGAGTGCAGTGCCGGGGACAGGACCTGGGCCTCCTGCAAGCAAAGCCCGTGCTCCAGTCCGCTGAGCCGTCTCCCGTTACCCAGCAGCTGCTGGAGAGTTGGGGTCTGCTATGAGGGTGAAAGGCAACCGGGGAGAGACACCAAGGGCCTAGTCAGCCTTTCCCATTGAGGCTGGGTGCCAGCAGGGGCTGAGAGAGTAGATCACTGGATCAGGGAAACTGAGGCAGCCATGAGGAGGTGAGACCAGGCTGGGGGTCTGAGGAGCCAGGATATAAAAGGCTTCCCAGGAAAAGAGTGAAGCGGGGTCGGGGTGCCTGGGGTATTTGATGATAAGAGTCCAGAGACTGGTAGGATCTCTCGAGCCCTTTCGTTTTTCCTTTTCTTCTTCTTCTTTTTTTTTTTTTTTTGCGTTTTGGGTCACACCTGGCGATGCACAGGGGTTACTCCTGGCTCATGCACTCAGGAATTACTCCTGGCGGTGCTCAGGAGACCATATGGGATGCTGGGAATCGAACCCCGGTGGGCTGCGTGCAAGGCAAATGCCCTACCCGCTGTGCTATCGCTGCAGCCTCTCATTCTTTCTTGAGGGAGGGCAAAGGCTTGGCCCACATCTGTTGGTCAGGGCGGCCTTTCTGCCCCGGGGACATATACAGTGTCAGGAACTAAACTGGGGTCTGCAGGATCTCCACGGACCCCCTTTCCGTTTTCAAAAGGTCGTGTGGGCAGACAAAGAAGTCTCAGCCTGGTTTCTTCAGGGTTCAATGAGCTACTAGAATTAAGCGCTGTCACACAGACAAGCTTCCTCAGTGTAGGAAAAGTGCCTGAGTGAAGGGGAACAGTCTGGGGGTGAGGCCAGCTCCTTGGGGTGTGGGCAGAAGCAGCAGCTTTCAGCCAGGGGAGGCCTCCCAGCTCCACAGCCAACCTATGGGTATGAATTGCGTTCACTAGGGCATACCGCAGGCTCTTCCCCCAGATTCCATCCCTCAGGTCATGGGCTAACTGCTCCCTCCTTAAGGGAGCCTCGGATTTTTCTTTTCTTCTTCTTCCTCTTCCTTCCTTTCTTTTCTTTCTTTTTTTTTAAACTCCCCGCTGTGCTATCGGTATAGGAGTTTTTTTTAAACTCCTATTGCGGGGCTGGAGTGATAGCACAGCGGGTAGGGCGTTTGCCTTGCACGCGGCCGACCCGGGTTCGATTCCCAGCATCCCATATGGTCCCCTGAGCACCGCCAGGGGTAATTCCTGAGTGCAGAGCCAGGAGTGACCCTTGTGCATCGCCGGGTGTGACCCAAAAAGCAAAAAAAAAAAAAAAAAAAAAAAAAAAAAAAAAACTCCTATTGCTCATTAGCTGGGGATTGCTGGCTCTTGGTCAGGAATACAGGTTCAATTTCCTTCTCCTGGGTCAGGCCTCTTATTAATGATAGAGACAATTTTTTTTTTAGTTGTAGGGGTTAGTTGGAGCTACATACATCACCAGCAAGAAAACAGAGCCTGTAATCTGGCTTCTGAAGCCAGAGCAAGGGACTAAACCCGGCTTGGAGTCATACCCTCTTATCAACCACAAAACCGGGCAGAGTTAACTACCTGCCTGAAGGTGAAAAGAAGGGGCTCGAGGGGGCGACAGTACAGCGTAAGGCTCCTGCCTTGTACTTGGTCCAACCCGGTTTGATCCTCAGCATCCCATATAGTGCCCCAGCACAGCTGGGGTAGTGATTCCTGGTCTTAGATTCCTAGTTGCAGGCATAAGCCCTGTGCATTGCCGGGTGTGGCCCCAAACCGACCCCCCCCCACACACACACAAAAGCAACAAAAAAGAAGGGCCTCGTCCCCACCGGGGCACCTCGGCAGGGTGAAAGGAACGAGGGCCTTTGTTAGGACTTCCTCGTGTCCTCTTCCCAGCACTGCTCCAGCGGGAAGAGGAGTGGAGCTCCCCGTGCAATCTCCATCCTCGAAAAAGTCAGCCCCACACTGGGCTTTCCAGCCCTTTCTGTTGATGGGGCGCGGAGCGAGAGGTTCCGTGGCACAGCCCTTGGGCACCGCAGCACCCGCAGTACCTAGAGTGGCTCCTCTTTTTCACAGGGTGGTGGGGGGCCTCTGGACCGCTTTTGCTGCCGACCCCCGCCCGCCCAAGCCCGGCACGCACTCACCCCCTTGCGCTGGTTGCTGAGGCAGAAGGTGCAGATGGAGCGCGGCTGGCGGCCGCCGTCGGTGGCGGCGGGGAGGGTGCCCTTGGCGCTGCCCGCCGCGCGGAAGCACGGCTGCCCGTCGTCGGCCGCGTCGCCCAGCAGCAGCACGTTGGCCAGGTGCGCGATGTAGCTGGACGCCAGGCGCAGCGTCTCGATCTTGGACAGCTTGCGGTCCACCGGCTCGGTGGGGATGAGCGTGCGCAGCGCCGTGAAGGCCGTGTTCACGCTCTGCGTGCGGTCCCGCTCCCGCGCGTTGGCCGCCTGCCGCTGTCGCACCACCACCACGGGGCCCGCGCCGCCCCCGCCGCCGCCCGCCCGCCGCCCGCCCCCGGGGCCCGGGCCGCGCCGCGCCGCCTCCAGGCCCTCGCAGCAGCCGAATGATTGGTCGGACGCGTCGCTCTCGCTGCGGTTCTCCTCGTCCTCGCTCAGCAGCCGCACGTCGGGGTACAGCACGTGCGCGCCGACGGGGCGCAGCAGCGCGAACGCCATGGGGCCGGGACCGCGTCCGCGCGTCCGTGCGCCCGTCCGCCCGCGCGCCCCGCCCGAGCGTCCGCCGCGCCGTGCGCTCCCGCGCGCTCCCACGGCCCCGCCGGCCGCCGCCTTATAGTCGAGGGCGGGGCCAATCACGAGGCCGCCCCGGCCGGGGGCTCCGCCCTGGCCAATGGGAACGCGCCCGCCGCGTCTCGGCCAATGGGGACGCGCCCGCCGTCCGGGTCTCCCAGGTTGAACTGCGCCCGGGAGCTCTGCGCCCGCCCGGACGGCACCCGGTCGGCTGGCGATTCTGGCAGATTGATGCTGCGGGGGGTCCGCGTGATGGGATGGGGCGACCCTACCCCAGCCCGGGCCCCTTAGCCTCCGCTTAGAGCCCCTGGGAGAAAACGGGCAGCTTCGTTTTCTCTCGCTGTCTTTTTCGTTGGAGGAGAGAACGACAGGGAAGCCAGCGCGGATCTTTGCACCTTTTAAATTCCATCACACCAGTTCTGCGACTTTAGATGAGAGTCAAAAATTGGAGAGGGTTTTGTTTTGTTTTGTTTTGTTCTTGAGATCACAAACTCCCCTCTTCTGTTTCACAGACTCAGGAATGCGCATTAACGTAACGGGTGTTTGGGGAGAACTTTCGCACGAGCTGCGGTCTTTCCAAATAAGGACGCGACAGTGTCACATCCCTGACGACAAACTTCAGAGAGCAAAACGCCAAACAAAAGCAAAACAGAAACTCCAATCTCTCCATTTATTCAGCCAACAAATATTTGTGAGGTCTCCGCATTGTGCTTTTTGGTCCAAGGACAGAGATGTGATCCAAACAAACTTTGTACTGGCAGAGCTGACGTTTCGGCTGAGGTCGGGCTATGTGGCAGGCATTGGGCTGGATATTTTACTACTGATCCTCACTGCTCTGCCCTGAGATTGCAGGGAGTGCCCCCATTTACAGATAAATATTCTTTGTCTTTAAAATGCGGGGACCTGAAATAGCCCCAGTCTGTCTTTCATATCCTGCTTCCCCATTAAAATGCAAGTTTCTCTTCCTCTCACCCCCAGTCCTTTTCTTTTCCTTTTGGTTGGTGGTGGGGGGCTGGGGAATGAAGAGTCACACCCAGCAATACTCAGGAACTACTCCTGTCTCTGTGCTCAGGCGCCACTCTCCGTGGGGCTTGGGGGGTGCCAGGGACTGAAGCTAGGTCAGCCATGTACACGGCAAGTACCTTGTACATGGCTTGCCCAGAATCCATGCTTCCCAGCCCGCCTCAGCTTGGAATACTTAAGCTGCCCCCTTTTACACTCCAATTTATCTTTCCTCATCAGTCTGCCTGCCTTCAGGAAATCTTAGGTTGTTCAGCCTGACAGGTCCTCCTCAGAGGGGCTGAAAAGAATCATTTAGCTGTTGATGGCTCCTGGGGTCTTCTCACCGAGATGCCCACTGCCTAGCTCCATCCTGGGGCTGGCTAAGCCAGCGTCCACTTGGCCTTGAGAATAGCTCTGCCTCCCAAATGGCATCCATGAGGCAGACAGAGACAGGGAGCAAGCCAAAAGGCTCCCAGGTACCTTTTGGCTCCCTCTTCCTCTTGGTGAGCATGCTTCTCTGCTCTGCCACTCTCTCTCTCTAACTTCCCTGACCCGGGCCAGGAGGGGGAAGGAGGTTCAAGAGCTGCCAGGAGAGCGGGAGAGCCTCAGGCTAGGGGTCTGCAGTAAAGTCTGTTCCCACACCTGGCTCCCTGGCTCCCCCTCCCCTTTCCACCATTTGACCGTGACCCTGGCCAGGCTGGGCTTGGGGGAAGAGGAGAAGGAGCCGAGAAGTCCCCCTCCCCGCCGGCCAGTCCCACACGCAGCCCCAGGCCAGGCTGCTGCTTCCTGCACTGATGAATTATTACCCGGAGATTTCCTTCCCTGTCTGTGCCTCCTCACAGGGGCTCCCAGGCTCCCCTTCACTTTCGCTTTCCCCCCCTCCCTTCTTCCCCTCTCTCCTGCTCTCAACCCTCAGGTGGCTCGAGATTCCTCAGTCCAGCTCCTCCCCCTTCCAGCTTGGGACAAGCCAAACTGGGTGTGAACTGAACCGGAAGGCGGTGGGGGCAGGACGAGGCTGACCTGGTAAGCTCATCCATTCATTTGCTCCTCGGGCAGGTTTTGACACAGGGGACCCAGGAGGAAAATAAAACCATGAATGAGACGGAGACGAGCCTTCTGCACCCCTGAGGGGAAGGCGCGCTGTAAACAGAGGCTCACAGGACAATGTGGTAGGAGCAAGCCAGGGTTTGGCATCAGAGAGACCTGGTTCCGGCCCAAGGTCAGCGGCTCTCCGAGTGTCTGTCCGTTTCTGGCTTTCAAACCCAAGGATAATAATAGTCCCGCTTGTCAGGCCAGTGAGGGTTCCCGTGAGTGAATGCCAATCAAGGCCCTGACCCAGCCCTCCACGTGCAAGGGCTCTGTGCCTGCTGGTATGGGCCAGGAGACAGCGGCGGCAGCGGGAGGGACTGGACACTCCCCCGCCCCCATGGAACTTGTCCCATTCTTCACTCACCCCCCCCAGACATTTCAGCTCTTTGTCCTTTGTCCCTTCCTCTGCTTCAGCCACACTGGCTTGCTCCTGCTTCCTGGACCCCCTCTGCTCTGCTCAGCAAACACTGCCCCCCACCCCCCAAACCCCTAACTCTATCTCTCACTTCCTTCTACTCTCCACTCTAAGTTTGCCTCCTCATGGAGGACTTTCGGACCCCTGAGTGGACAAGAGTCATGGTCTCTTCTTCCCCCTCTACCTTACTCCTCCCTGTAGTCTTTATCATCACTTTTATGCTTCCTCTTTACTCATTCGTGCACAAGTGTGCCAGGGATATAGAGCCAGGAGCACCTGGGCCTGGGCTTCTGTCTTTCACTCTTCTCACTTCCCATCACAGCCTTCAGAGTACAGTTTGCTATTGTACCCATTTTGCAGATGAAGAAACAGATTCTGAGGAGGGATTGTGACTTACCTGAGGTCGCACAATGGGCCCAGTGAGGAAACCTAGGTCGGGCGAACACCATTCCCAACTGCAAGTCCTCTCAGGCAGCCAAGGGGAGCATGAGGGCTGAGTACGAATGTGCTTGGAGAGAGAGAGAAGGTCTGAGAGGCTGAGAGACCAGCCCTCGCCCCTCTGCCCCCACAGGGCTCCCAGGCTCCAGTCTCACTCGGACACTCGGACACTCGGAGCTCCTCTGTGGCGCCTGTACGTTGCTGAGCCTTTGCCCTGCTGTTCCCTCGTCCCCGCCTTGACCATCCATCACTTTTGATCTGAGCAGACCGCCTGACTCCTCTGCCGAACTTCAGGGTACTTAACCTCTGGGCCGCTCCTGGCCTACCTTGACACAAACTCTTGTTTTGGTTTTGCGGGGCCAGAGGCGCACACCCACCTTCCCCCTGGCTCTGTGTTCAGGGATCACTCTGAGTGGTGTTCAGGAGACCACATATGGCAAACCCAGGGGACCTGGCTAGACTCCTTGCAAGGTAAGTGCCGTCTCTGCTGTGTTGTATCTCCAGCCTGAGGCAAACTCCTGTGCTGAGGGTTACACCTTATTTGACTTTTCTCCCTTCGCTCTTCACTCCCTCCTGCCAGGTCCCTCTTCCCACTCTGGGTATGTTGCCAGCTACCAAGAAAGCCCACACAAATCCTTCTCTCCTGGTCTCCTCCCTCTTCTGTAGACCACCCCCCACTAGAATAGATCTGCTGCCCAACCCAAGAAACACGCCTACAGAAATGGCCATCTGTGTAACTCTGTGAAAATCCACTCAATCAAATCAGTATCATAAATCATATAGGATATAAATATGCCCGAAGGCATAAAATATTCAAAGGGAACCCACCAGATGAATCAACTGCAATATGGATGAACAAAGCTGAATGATAAACATCAAGACTTCACTAATCGATACAGAATAGAATTAATGAATTAACACGTGAATGAATCAATTAAATGCATGTGACTGGAAGAATATGACAGAAGATGGGGCCGGAGTGATAGTACAGTGGGTAGGTAATTGCCTTGTACATGGCTGACCTGGGTTTGATTCCTGGCATCCCATATGGTCCCCTGAGCACCTCCAGGAGTAATTTCTGAGTTCAGAGCCAAGAGTAACCCCTGAGTATCACTGGGTATGACTCAAAAAGCTAAAAAAAGTGTGGGGGGAGGGGGAAGAATATGACAGAAAGGGCCAGAAAGTTAGTACAGTAATTAAGGTGCTTGTCTTGATCCTGTCGGCTTTGGTTGGAATCCCTGGCACCATCCTGGTCACCTAAGCACTGCTAGGGTGTCACTTCTGAGCACAGAATCAGGAGTAGCCACTGAGCATCACAGGGTATAACCCCCCCATCCCAAGTCCCCAAACAAACAAAAAGGCAGGAATGAGAACATGTGACTTGTGATTTTGTCTGAAAAAGGCAATTGTGCTTCTGTGTCACACTCTTGAATCACTTGGGTCAGCAGATACCTGAGGTCGTCCCACCCGTGTGAGAAGAAAGGCCGTGCGGAAGGCGCTGAGACGCCTCCTACATCCAGCACCAGCTTGCCAGGTGCGGGCGGGAGCCTCTGGGATGTGGATCCTGAATTCCTGACTCAGGGGAACTGTGGAAAACAACCATAATAAAATAGGCAGGCAAAGAGAAATAAAAATAATAGATATTGGTAATATAATACCCTATTTTTAGGGGTTTTGAAGAGATTGGGAAGGTGCTGGACCATACCCAAAAGTGTTTAGTGGTTACTCCTGGCTCTGTGCTCAGGATTGACCCTTGGTCATGCTTGGGGAACCGTATATGGTGACAGGGATTGAACAGGGGTTAGAAAGGGTCCTTGGGACACTGGAAAAGGGAAGTGAGTGCTTCGGCACCAGGTGTGATGCTGGAACAATACATGAATAAATAAATATATATAATAACAAGATTGTAAATCCCATTACCTCAATTAAAAAAAAAAGTGAAAAGAAAAGGCTCTGAGGACTCCTGTAGAAAACATTCCTGGGATTTTGTTTTCATTTGCATTTTCTCGGTTTAGCTGGCCCTAGACTCTCCTCACTGAAGCCCATCATCCTCCACCTGATCAAGGACCCAGGTTAGCGGGTATTTCTCAGGGCCTCAGTGCCAGCGACGTGGGCATAGATGTGTGCCCCATTCTTTCTGAGAGCACATATGGTAGGCGTGAGAGGAGAGAGAGCAGGTGGCTGTCTGGTACCAGGAATACTGGGCTGAAGAAGGGGCCGCTAGGGTATTCCCCAGAACCCCACTTTTTAATTTATTTGTTTTTGGTTTGGGGGCCACACCCAGCAATGCTAAATAATAATCCTTGGCTCTGCACTCAGGAATTACTCCTGGTGGTGCACAGGGGACCATATGAGATGCCCGGGTTCGCCAAATGCAAGACAAGCTCCATGTCAGCGGTTTCTCCAGCCCCAGAACCTCATTTCTTAAGGAACAGTATCATATCACTGGAAATGCTACATATCAGGAAAAAGTGTTTTCTGCACACCTGTCAAGGAGCTGTCATGGAACTTGGAATTAGAATATTATAGAGGGGGGCCGGAGCGATAGCACAGTGGGTAGGGCGTTTGCTTTGCACGCGGCCGACCCAGGTTCGATCCCCAGCATCCCATATGGTCCCCCAAGCACCGCCAGGAGTAATTCCTGAGTGCAGAGCCAGGAGTAACCCCTGAGCATCGCTGGGTGTGACCCAAAAAGCAAAAAAAAAAAATAGAATATTATAGAGGGATTGCTGGGCTGGAGCTATAGCACAGCAGTAGGGCATTTGCCTTGCACACAGCCTACCCAGTTTCGATTCCTCTGTCCCTCTCGGAGAGCCCGGCAAGCTACCAAGAGTATCTTGCCCGTAGGGCAGAGCCTGAAAAGCTCCCCGTGGTGTATTCGATATGCCAAAAACAGTAACAACAAGTCTCACAATGGGGATGTTACTGGTGCCCACTCGAGCAAGTCCATGAGCAACGGGATAACAGTGACAGTAACAGTGACAGAGGGATTGCTAATTCGAAGCAACCATGATAGACAATGGCTCATATCAAAAAGACTAAAAACAACCAGTGCTGGTGGGGATGTGGTGAAAAAGGGATCTTCATTCAGGATGGGTGGGACTGTTGTCTGGTTTCCTCTCCATGGAAAGCAGTATAGAGACTTCTCATAAAAAGAAGTAGAAAACTCCCATATGACCCAGCAATTACACTTCTTGGCAGCGACCCCCCAAAACACAAAATCATGATTTGAAAAACTACGTGCACACCTATGTTCATTGCAGCTCTTACAATAGCCAGGATATGGAAATAACCCAAAGGTCCAATGACAAAGGAATGAATAAAGAGGATGTGGTATATATACACAATGGGATCCCAGGCTGCTATAAGAAGAGATGAAATCATGCAGTTTGCAGCCATGTGGATAAAACGGGAGGTATCGTGTTAAGCAAAATAAATCAGAGGGAGAAGGACATATGCTGATGATCTCACTCATCTGTGCAACAGACAACGACAGAACAGGGGAGTAGACA
The DNA here is from genome assembly GCF_027595985.1 of Sorex araneus. Lineage (NCBI taxonomy): Eukaryota > Metazoa > Chordata > Mammalia > Eulipotyphla > Soricidae > Sorex > Sorex araneus. Next base: position 115,192,396 of record NC_073306.1, on the reverse strand, counting down.
ACACCCAACAATGACGAACTGTTGGCCTTGGATTACAAAGTGGATTGCTGAGCGCTAGAGGGGGTGGTGAGGTATGGGGAAGAATGAGGACCAGACTGGAAATGACATGGGGACAGTGATGGAGCCTGGGGGGCATTTTGGTGGTGGTGGTGGTGCAGTAATTTTGTGTAGTAATAGTATATACTTGAACATGATTGAACCATCTCATCTAAAATATTACATGCACATAGAGATTATTGATAGCTAAATTAATAATATATTCATGTTGCCTTTTTACGAATGAGTAGACTAAGAAAGAGGTTAAGTAAATTACCTTAGGTCACACAGCTAGGGAGTAGACAGAATTCTTTGTCTGATTTTTGTTTTGGGGGTGATGCTCAGGGCTTACTTCTGGCTTTGTGCTCAAGGATCACTCCTGGCAGGGCTCAGGGGGCTACATGAAGTGCCAGGGATTGAATCTGGGATCACTCCTGGTGGAGCCCGGGGGACCATAAGAGGTACCAGGGATTGAACCCAGGTCTGCTGCATGCAAATGTAAGCACCTTGTCTCCTGTATTATCTTCCTAGCCCCTGGACAGAAATTCTATGATAAATCATGAGGGAGAGAAGGAAGGACGTTCAAGCTTAGATTCTCCCAAAACTGCTTCCGGGAGAGCATGCGTATTCACTGGAGTGTTCCAGTTGTGTGGGGTGAGGATGCAAGTCCTGGGCCTGAGCAGAATTGCTCAATAACAGAGACCAGGCTGGGGCTGCTCTGAGCGCTTCCCTCAGCTCCATTCTCACAGGAGCTCAGTCTTCCCATGGAACAAGTTCAAACGCTCTGAAACGACCGAGCTAAAGGGAAAGCCAAGCTATGTGGAGAGGCCACAGGAAAGCGCTTCCGACCGGTTTCACTTGCTTCTGATACCATTCTTCCTGTGTCTGCAGCCCAGGGGCAGATAATAGCAGCAAAGACCCCCCCCCTCCCTGCAATCCCAGCCCCAGCTGTTGAGCCAGCCCACCTTTGCAGCGTCCCAATTGAAACCTAAGACTCAAGGGAGCAACAACAAGCTTTCCCAGCTGTCCCTGTTAGGAATTCTGAGTTACAGAATCTATGTGCCGAAGGAAATGGTCATTTTATTATTTAAAAAATTTTTTTCCCTGCCTCTTTATTCCATAAATGTTTCCATTTAAATAAGCAGAACCAGGAGAGAGCGTGAATGCAGTCCCCCCACTGCTACAAATTAGGCAGTCGAGTTTCCCATGTTTGGGATATGGCTGGGGTCAGCACATCTGGAATGCAAAGGAGATTAGCCCTGGGAAAACCACCTTCGTGACCATGGTCTCTCCCCTGCAAGGTAAGTACAGAAAATGGTCGTTTTAAGACGATAATTCGCAGGAGCAGTTTGTCCCATAATGATGCTAATTGTAACCGTAGCTCACAGCAATGCCTCCCAGAGAACATCTTCTTTTTTTTTTTTTTTTTTTTTTTTGCTTTTTGGGTCACACCCAGCGATGCTCAGGGGTTACTCCTGGCTCTGCACTCAGGAATTACTCCTGGCGGTGCTTGGGGGACCATATGGGATGCCGGGGATCGAACCCGGGTCGGCCGCGTGCAAGGCAAACGCCCTACCCGCTGTGCTATCGCTCCGGCCCCCGAGAACATCTTCTTGTCTGGAAGTACAAAAATCTGAAAGTGAAATGAATTTTTTAATGCTCATGCTGTTAAGTCATGGCACACACTCACACTGGTAAACACCAACTACTGCTCCGGGGTGAAACGGAGGCGTAGGTTTGTGTGAGCCTCTGGTCACACTGTTTTCTTTTTTCTTTCTTTCTTTTATTATTATTTTTTTTAAAATATGGAACGCTTCACGAATTTGCATGCATCCTTGCAAGGACCATGCTGATCTTCTCTGTATCGTTCCAATTTTAGTGTATGTGCTGCCGAAACAAGCACAGTCACACTGTTTTCATTCTGCATTCTTGCTCTAAGTGTGTTTCTGTTTAAGGACACCTTTTCATACACCCTGTTGATTCCATTCATGTTGATTTCATGGAAACATCCCTGTAACTCACACCTGAGCAGCATTCACCTAACGTGATTTTTTTTTTTTCTCTGCAAAGCACATCACAAACTTCTTGAGTCTAGAAAAGTCAGCTTGCACTTTTAGCACCGTGCACGGGACCATTTTAACAGAGAAAACACTGAAGACACAAACATATAGCAATGAATGGCCTCCAAAAGACCACCGAAGGGGCCAGAGAGATAGTACAGTGGGTTGGGCATTTTGCTTTGCACATGGCCAACCTGGGTTCTAGCCCCAGCATCCCATATGGTGCCGAAGCCCACCAGGAGTGATTCCTGAGTCCAGAGCCAGGAGTAACCCATGGGTGCTACTGGGTGTGACCCCAAAATAAAAAAGAAAACAAACAAACAAACAAAAGACTGCCAGAGGATTCTTGTCCCTAGCATGAGGTTCAGACAAGAGGCAGGACGTTAGCTGGGAGCGTGTGTGAGTGCTTAATGGCTCAAGTGTCTGTGAATGATCTGAGGAGCTCTGCAAAGTTCATTGCGGGATTACAAATGCACACTTCAAACAGCCAGTAAGTTCACAAATACGTAGCTTGGAACATTAAGGACTGACTATTGTTTGGGAGGTCCAAGGCTTGGGGTCAGAGAGCTTGTGCAGCAGCTTAAGGTACTTGCTTTGCATGCAGCTGACTTGGTTTGATCCCCAGCACCTCATCTGGTCCCCGAACCCCGCCAAAGTGATCCCTGAGCAAAGAGCCAGGAGTAAGCCATGAGCTTTGCTGCTGGGGCCCCCAAACCCAAATCCAACCAAACAAAAACCCCCAAAACTCCAAGGCTTGCAGTCATGATTAACAATTGTTTTTTTTTGTTTGTTTGTTTGTTTGCTTTTTGGGTCACACTCAGCAATGCTCAGGGGTTACTCCTGGCTCTGCATTCAGGAATTACTCCTGGCAGTGATTGGGGGACCATATGAGATGCCGGGGATCGAACCCGGGTAGGCCGCGTGCAAGGCAAACGCCCTACCCGCTGTGCTATCGCTCCAGCCCCGCGATTAACAATTGTTGATAATTGGAGAAAGTAAGGACTAGAGCAGACCAAGGCATATGCCAAGGAACTGGCTTTTTCTCACTTGTCAAATGTGGGTGACAAACCTGTGGTGGTCTGCGGTGGGGAGGGCATGTGAGAACCGTAGCTGATTGAGGCCGAGTACTGAGTACTGGGTACTGAGTGCTTTACCCAGCTGCACTCAGACTCCTCATAGGGCCCTGTGAGAGAACCTGGTATTGAGCCCATTTCACAGAGGCGGAGCCTGAGGCCCAGCAGGGCCCAGGAACTTTGTCCAAGAACAGCAACACCGTGTCTCCAGTGGCTGAGATTCCTGACCACGTGCTTCCCCCCCTTGCTCTCCAGACTGCCCAGGTAAACATGTCTGGTATAGAGATTGCGCAGGCTGAGTGGACACTTGGTGGTAACCCGAAGTGCGGGGGGCCTTGGAGCCCACCCCCGCCCCCGCAAAGCGGGAGTGTAGGCTGAGCCCCAGGGCAGGGTGGGAGCTGGGGAAGAATCAGGGGTGTGTGTGGCAGCAGGCGGGGTGGGGAGCTGGGCTGGTCTTGACTTGCTCCTCGTGGCCCTCTCTCTCTCTCCCACAGAGGGTTAAAGCCGGCAGGCCTCCTTCCGGCTGAGCGGAAGTCAGACCCTGAGAGCCGGCAGGGCTCCAGAGGGATGTTTTTCTTCTCCATTTGTCTGCCACGGCTGGCCCATAAAATCCACCGGAACTACATGCCTGACGGAGGAATTCCTGCTGAACAGGGACACCATCGAGAAGAGGGCAGTGGGGACACCACCCCCCTCTTCCAGACCCCACCCTCTGGCTCAGGTGACCCCCTTCTGGAGCTCCCTTGGATGGGGGTTTGTTCAGACACGGGACCCCCTTTAGCCTCCCCCAAATGAACTCCAGGGGTGAGAGGAAGGAGGAGGGGAGGAATCAGGCTGTGACAGCTAAGGGGGTGTGATTCAGGGGCTCCCCTTCTATGCTGGGTCGCATGGGGCAAGTGTCAACAGACACTTTTCTCCATCTGAGCACCCCAGGACCCCCGTACACATGACCCCCGGCTATCGCTGACAGTTTGAGGCTCTCTTGTCTAGCAAATCCCTTGCCAGCATGTCCTTCCCTGGTGGCAGTGATGATCGCTTCTATTTTCCAAGGAACCAGTGAACTGGGGCTCAGAGAGTGGGGGTGGCCTGCCCAGTGTCTCTCTCTGGAAGGGACAAGGGGGGTCCAAGCCCAGCCCCCGCCATGGCAGACGCCCCTATTCAAACTTTCCCTCTAGGCCTCCCGATGTGAATGAGCCTGTCTCTGGTCACCCAGGAGGGCCGTCTCCCTCTTGTCTTGCTTGACCCCCCCACACACTCCGCAAGGCCCTCCCAGTGAGACAGGCCAAGCACAAGGCCACTAGGCTGTGAATGTTGCCTGAAGAAGAGGGCAGTGGGGACACCACCCCCCTCTTCCAGTCCCCACCCTCTGGCTCAGGTGACCCCCTTCTGTAGCTCCCTTGGATGGGGGTTTGTTCAGATACGGGAACCCCCCCAACCTCCTCCAAATGAACTCCAGGGGTGAGAGGGAGGAGGAGGGGAGGAATCAGGCCTCCTTCTAGTTCCACAGCCTGTGAAGATTAAGTCCTTTGCTCTTCTTTATTTATTTTGGCTTGGTTTTGGCTTGGGCGCCATTCCTGGGGGCTCTCAGGGCTTGCTATTGGCTCTGCACTCAGGGATCATTTCTGGCGTGCTCTGGGGACTGTAAGGGATGTCAGGGGTTAAACCCCGATCAGCCGTGTACAGGACAAGTGCCCAGCCTACTGTCCCATGGTGCTGGCCCCCTCCCCCGTGACTGTGTGTTGACTCGCACCTGGAACGCTGCTCTATCTCGGGAACACCAGTGAAAAGTCCTACTGTGGTTTTTGGCAGGTTCACGTGGGATGTTGGAAACTGCTGTGAACTTGTCAAAAGACAAATCCTTCTCTTTCTTTTTTTTTTCATACCTGGCAATGCTCAGGGGTTCCTCCTGGCTCTGTACTCAGGAATCACTCCTGGTGGTGCTCAGGGGGACCATATGGGACGCTGGGAGTCAAACCCGGGTCGGCCGCATGCAAGGCAAATGCCCTACCCGCTGTACTATTGCTCTGGCCAATGCTTTTCTTCTTCTATCTTACTCCAAAGGTAAAACTTCCTTGAACTGAGAATAACTCTCTTGCAAAAATTATATATATATGTGTATGTATATCTATACATATATTTGAAGTATGCTAGTTAGTGGGACTTGGGGGTTCCACTAACTGGGAACCCCAGATGGAGAAGCTACTAAGTGGAAAAGTGGAATTCTGAGTTTCTCCCTGGGAGAAGCCCTAAACTTTACTCTGGAAAATAAAAAGTTCTTCTCTCTCTCTCTCTCTCTCTCTCTCTCTCTCTCTCTCTCTCTCTCTCTCCTCCCTCCCTCCCTCCCTCCCTCCTCTCTTCCTTCCTTCCTTCCTTCCTTCCTTCCTTCCTTCCTTCCTTCCTTCCTTCCTTCCTTCCTTCCTTCCTTCCTTCCTTCCTTCTTCTCTCTTTGTCTCTTTATTTCTTCCTTTCTTTGTTCACTTTTTCATACCTGGCGGTACTCAGTAGTGATACCTGGTGGTGCTCAGGTCCCCATATGGGGTACCAGGGATAGAACCTGGCTTGACCATGAGCAAGGCAAGTACTCTACTGCTGTACTATCTCTCTAGCCTATAAAGTTCTCTTTTCATTAAAAAAAAAAAATCTTTGCTCATGCATCACCTCCTTTAAGAAACCTGCTAGGACTAGCTCAGCTGGGCTAGGGCTCTTCTCTGGCTAACTCCACCCCTGGCTGGTAACTGCTTTGGCCCTGAGCAGGATCTGATGCCCCTGTGCCTCTGGCATTAGCCAGTCCAAGAACCTTTCACTTTGAAGATGCTAAGCGCTTATGGTGGTTTCAGAACAGGGCCCTCCTGCAGGGGAGACGGGGCCCTTTTCCTTTCACTTTATTTCATTTATTCTGGTGCCAGGGACTGAGCCCAGGGTGTGAGGTGTGAGGCAAGTGTTCAGCCCGTGAGGCACGTTCCCTCCCATCCGAGTCTGGGTGGCTACTGAGGCGGGGCCGTAGGAAGTGGCTGAGCTTCCCTTGATTCACTGGAGCATCCACTCTGGGGGGCTGGAGCCGACCCCAAACCACTCTAGGAAGGAGCTCAGGGCACAGGGAGAGGCCACGTGGAGGCTCTCACGCCGCCTGGCCTGTCCGTCCTCCTGGCCCAGAGCCTCAAGACAGGCGCCAGTGGGGACCCCTCATGGCAGTGCCCACATCATGGCAGCGCGGCCACCACTGAGCCCAGTCGTCTCCGCTCCTTTTTGATTTCCTTTGAATTTAGGGGACCACAGCCGGGTGTGCTCGGGAGTCAGTCCCGGCGGTGCTCAGGGGACCATGTGATGCAGGGGATGGGCTTAGGCCCCCACATGCTCCAGTCCTCTGAGCTGTCTCCTGGTCCACACTTGCATGTCTTGTCAGGACTGTGGCCACAGTCTCTGCCCCCACACTCTGGAGGATGGAAGCCAGCAGTGTCCTACACTGCCCACGTTGGTCACCCTGGTCTCGGAAACCCCCCTGGACTCAGAACCGCCCCCTCTGAATCTGAACACCTCCCCAGACTCAGAAATACCCCCCAGACTCAGAACTTCTCCCCTCCCACTCAGAGTCCCACCCGCTGACTCAGAGCCCCCCTAAAACTCAGAGCCCCCCATGGACTCAGAACTCCCTCAGACACAGAACCCGCCCCCAGACTCAGAACACTCCCGCCCCGACTCCCCACTCACTCAGAACAAAAGCCCTCTGCCATCTGCCCCCCCACCTTCTCTCCTGCTCCCCCTCGCCCTCAGCCCCTCTCCAGCTATACGGCGTTCTACGTGCACCCTCTGCTTTGGGGCCTCGGCACCGTGGACAGTGTCCACTGCTGGTGACACTTTTCCTCCAGAAGTTAGCTGGCTCGTACCCTCATCTGGTTCCTGTCCCTGCTCAGATAAACGTCACCTACTCAGCGAAGGTGACAGTACCCTGTCTGCCTTATTTAACCCAGTGACCCTACCCCCCCGCCCCCCCCCCCCGCAAGCTACTGTCTCAATTTTAAGTCTTGCCCTGGGCCTTCTAATTGCCTAATAGACCATACATTTGCTTGTCTTTCTTTCTTTCTTTCTTTCTTTCTTTCTTTCTTTCTTTCTTTCTTTCTTTCTTTCTTTCTTTCTTTCTTTCTTTCTTTCTTTCTTTCTTTCTTTCTTCCTTCCTTCCTTCCTTTGTTTTTGGGCCACACCCCGCAGTGCTCAGGGCTTACCCCGACTCGGCATTCAGGGATCACTCCTGGAGGACTGAACTTGGGGGACCATATGAGATGCCGGAGATCAAACCGGGTCCGCTGTGTGCAAGACAAGAGCCTTACCTGCTCTACTGTCACTCCAGCCCTAGACAGCACAAATCCATGAGCATGTTTACACCTACGGTCTCTCCTACCCCCAACACCAAGGGCTCGGGAGCACTCACTCTCCGGAGTAGCCCGAGTGCCTGAGCTAGCCCTTGACATATGATCCCAGTTTGCTGAATGAATGGAGGAGTTGCAGAAACCCGTGTGTGTGTGTGTGTGTGTGTGTGTGTGTGTGTGTGTGTGTGTGTGTGTGTGTGTGTGCATGTGCGCACGGGAGCAGGAGAGGCTGTCAGCACGGGGAAGCAGATGGGGGTCAGGAAAGGGCAGGACAGGAGGGGCCAGGTTGGGCTAAGGAGACCAGGGCTGGAGGACATCCCAGGGAAGTGAGAGCTGGCCGCCCCTCTGGGGAGCGCAGAGGATGGGAAAGCCCAGGGCCGGACTTTGAAGTGAGGAATGGGGGCATCTCCCGGGGGCCCCCTCCTTCCTGCTCTGGTGTGCCTCCGGCCTGCCCGTAAACAGGATCTCTGGGCAACTGCCGAGAGCGGCCCCGCTGCCCAGAGACGCGCCTCACTCCTTCCTGTACTATAAATCGGGGCTCTCCCAGCTGTGACCTCCGGGACGCTGCCGGGGGAGGAGGTGAAGGGGCGGAGCTGCTACAATGAGTGACGCGTGGCCTTGAGCGTGGCCTGATGTGGTGATTTTCTTGCCAGCCCAGTGGCAACCACCAGGGGAGCGACAATGGCACCGCGGCAGGGCTCCGGCACCCCATCCGCAGGCACCAAATCCCAGGTCGGCTGGGAGCTCAGTCTTTCTGCCTGTCAAATGGGCCACTAATTCCTAGAGCTGTTTCAGGGATTCCAAGCGCAGAGGGGATTCTTCGCACCCAGGAAGCAGGCTGGTTGTTAGCCCTTGTTAACAGTCGTTATTGTGGGCTGGCGGAGAATGAAACGATTTGGAAAAGTTATCTGGGTGTCCAGGGGCCTGGCTAGGGGCGAGCCATGGAATAACACAGCCCAGTTTTCACCCTGTGCCTTTCATGTACATTTTACTGTGCACCCCGATGAACAAGGCAACCCTCTCCCACTACCTTGGCCAGGTTGTCCCTCTGAGCACAGTTCCCTGAACTGTGCCGTGGGGTGATTGTTGAACCTGAGGTGGGGCTGGGGGGCTTCGGAGCCATGCGCCACCACCCATCGTCTGTAGAGTGTAAGCACGTTCCTTCGTTGTTCTTAGGCACACACGAAGTAGGGGCATTAGGGTGCTGGCTTTGCATGCAGGTGAGGCAGGTTTGACGCCCGGCAGCCCGCGTGGTTCTCTGAGCACCGCCAGGAGTAAGCCTGGAGCACCGCCCAGGGTGGCACCCAAACCAAAACAGACCATGAGAAAAAGCAAAAACAGAACAAGAAAACAGACAGGAGAGGAAGTAAATGAGGGACAGATGAAGTGGAGAGGAGGAGGATGGACGTTTGGGGTGGACGGCCAGGGAGGCTCAGGAGAGGTTGACCAGAGAGAACAGACTTGAAGCAAGAGGGTCCCAGGCAGGGGAAGGGCCAGGTAGGAGCTTCGGGTCAGTGTGGCTGCTGTCCAGTGAGTGAGGGGCCTGCAGGGGGGGCAGGGGGCAAGATAAAGCAGAGAGGCCGGAGGTCAGGTGGACACCTAAAGGGAAACGGGGGGTGATGTTTCCCCAGCAACGGTTCTTATTCATTGGGGGTTAGAAACACAATCAGACTGTGAAATTTGTGTTTGTTTATTTAATTAATTCATTCACTTATTTTGATTTTGGGGTCATACCCGGCCAAGCTTAGGGGTTACTTTTGGCTCTGCCCTCAGGAATTGCTCCCGACGTGCTCAGGGGCTCATGGGGCATGCCGGGGATCACACCTGGGTCAGCTGCATACAATGCAAATGCCCTCCCCACTGGCCTATCGCTCTGGTTCCCCAGACGGTGTTTTCGCAGCAACTTTCTGGCTGCTGAGTGCAGAAGGGAAACGCACGAAGACTGGCCAGCTGCAGAGAGGCGGTGCCAAGCGGGTGGATGGGGCTGCTTGGGCAGGGATGAGGAGAAGCGACTGAATTCCGGGTCTATTTTGTATGCTTGGGGCCACACCCGACAGCGTTCAGGGCTTACTCCCTCACTCAGGGGTCACTCCTGGTGGTGCTCAGGGGACCCTCTCTCGTGCCAGGAATGGAGCCAGCCTGAGCAGCATGCAAGGCAGAGAAATAACAGGAGGCAGCGTCTGTGGGAGGGTGGGCCGAGAGAGACGCACTTTTTCCAAGGCACGAGCAAATCCAAGCCGGGCCTGGATGCTCCTTCTGTCTTCTTTCCTCGCCTCCCAACTAAGTTTGTTTGTCAGCTGCTGGGGCCCAAACTCCAGTTTTCAAACCTTTGCTTGTACTCTGTCCTCACAAAAACGCACCGCCCTCCCCTTCTCTATCTCAGGAACTCCTACACATCCATCAAAACCTATCGGAGAGAGAAAACCCATCTCTCTGTGAGATCTTCCCTAACCTTCCTCTCCTTTGAAATTTCACCCCTCCGCTTTCCTGTTTGCCTCACCGGGAGGGTCCCTCCACATCCCCCCCACACCCGTCGCCCCAGCCCAGGGGTGCCTGGAGAGCAGGGACTCAGTCTGGCTCCTCTCTCTAGACCCCATGCTGAGCCCAGCACCCGGTCCTGATGGGATAAGAGTCAGCCCGTGCCACTCTCCTTTGTAACTTCTGTGAGGACTTAGCACACCTGGCTGCAGTGATGACGGGATGGCGGGACGAATGCTTGAGGGAGGAGGGCCAGTGACATCGAGGCCCCTGTCCCAGCAGCAGCACAGTCCCAGTCCTGGGTAACAAGCCACAGCCCCCGAGTCTTCTCACAGGCTCCTGATCTCCAGCCCTTCTGTTCTGAGAACCCCATCCTGTCGGAGCCGATTTCCCCGAAGGCCAGTCGATCGCCACCTGAAGGCCAATATCCAGAGACAAGAGTTGTTGGGAGGAAAATGGGAAGATGGATGAATTAGATAGAGGAATCTTACTTTCAGGATGAGATTTGGGGTCCTCAAGGGCTGATGGAAGAATGAAGCAAAAGCTGGTGGGCCCCGGGGCCGGGGGTGGGGGGGAAACGCCCAGCTAACACCAGGGCTTTGTTTGATGGAGTCACTCGTGTAGTTAGAGGAGATCTTGGTCAAACTTAAAACCTCGGAGTGAGGTGGGCTGGTGGATGGTGTGATGTCATCAGGCTTAAGACACTTGCAACATGGTTCAATTTATTTATTTAATGGTGCCCAGAAATTAAACCCAGGACCTTATGCATATATCAGCTGAAATGAGTTTTTTGTTGTTGGGCTACTCCCGGCAGTGCTCAGGGGTTACTCCCAGCTCTGCACTCAGGGATCACTCCTGGCTGGGCTTAGGAGACCACAGAAAGTGCCAAAAATAGAATGTGGGTCGACTGTGTCCAAAGCAAGTGCTCTGCCCACTGTCCTATCTCTCCCAAGCCTTGTCTCACCATCTTGTCATTTCCCTCTTCTGTTCTTTGGAGCAGGCCTGGAGGCTGTTCTTTGACTTTTATGACTTTTTTTTTTTAATCTACCTAGCCCAGTTGTTGTGTAAACTGTTACTCTTTGCATTTTTCTGGTATTTTTCCTCATCACTCACTTCAGATCGTCTGCGTACCCCAGGATTGATGCTGTGTATAGTGAAGTCCTCACTTAAATATTCTTGGAAACTGGCCGTAAGCGAGAGGACGGCCAGAGAATGACACTTTTCTAGTGTCATTGGGGTCAGTGTTGGCAGAGATGGTTTTGTCCTACTGATCTAGGCCAGAAAGAGTGAGCATCGGGCTGGAGCGATAGCACAGCGGGTAGGGCGTTTGCCTTGCACGCGGCCAACCCGGGTTCTATTCCCAGCATCCCATATGGTCCCCCGAGCACCGCCAGAGGTAATTCCTGAGTGCAGGGCCAGGAGTAACCCCTATGCATCGCCGGGTGTGACCCCAAAAGCAAAAAAAAAAAAAGAGTGAGCACAAAGGTGAGGGTTTTGCATAGCATGCGGTCACTGTGACCCTGGTTCAAATCCCGACATTGCCTATGATCTGTGTGGTCCCTGAGTACACGGCCAGGCTAGCCCCTGGGCACTGCCATGAGTGTCCCCGCAAATTGCATTGATGTCGAAGGAAATGATATTATCTGAGAACCTGCATATTTCAGGGTGCCCCTAAGTGGGGGGTGTGGGAGAGTGGGCACAAGCCATCTGCTAGCCCCATTCCTACCCGTTTCCGCTTTGCCCCCCTGACTGAGGAGGTAACCATAGCTCGCCCCTTCGTAACTAATATCGGTGGGCAGGGCAGTGCCTTGCATCTAGGTGGACCACACACTTGCGGAAGGATGCCATGGTCTGTGGGAAATGCGGTCACTGTCGGACCACAGGACACGAAACATCAACAACAGTTGGAACCCAAGAGGGTCTGGCCAGTGGCCCTCTAACCCTGACCCAACCACCCTGGTCCTCTCCCTGAGCCATCCTTGTTCCTGCAGCTCCCTGTCTCCTTCCAGAAGTTCCCCATGCCCACACTCGGGTCTTCTTTTTAAGTTATCTGCCCGTACTGCTCTGCTCCGTGTCCATTCATGCTACAGAGACCATTTCCGATTTGCTCAGAGACCCCTCTTGCTGACCTCCCGACCATCTGCTGCCCTGAAATGCAATCCCTTCACGTTCACCATGAAGGAAACTGAGGCCCAGGGTGGGGAGTGAACAGCTGCCCCTGCCTCCCGTCTCAGGATAAAAGGCCATGAAGCCGAGATAGCCAGACCAGGCAGGACCTGTGGCCCAGGGACTCAGGACAATACGGTGCCCAGACTCCTGTGTGCCTGTACCCAGCCTGGCTGGCTTCTCCCCCGTGTGCCCCTCGCCCTCACCTCGTGAAGGACTTCCCTCCCGCTCCCTGCTGGGCCGGGCCTTGGGAGCCCCATTGATCCTCTGACAGCCCAAGACAGATGGTCAGAGAGTGTGTACTCAGGTGCAGGCAGGGCACATGGAGGCCAGATGAGACGGGCCTGGGGGGGGGGGTGGTCAGGGGCCCACTGGGGTGGGGAGCCGGAGGATTCAGCATCCCAGAGACACCTGCCTCCCTGCCCCCTCCCCCTCCAGTTCCCGCCCTCCTCCTCTGCCTCCTCCTGCACGGTGGTCCAGAGGCCCGGGGAGGGGGTGGGAGGTGAGCTCACATCCTCTGTCTCTCCTCCGGGCCTGGCGGCCTTCAGAGGGGCACAGACAGTCTTGGGCTCTGCACTGTGCCCGGCCCAGGTTGGCCGCAATTCAGGCCTCCTGGGAGATCCCGGCTGACCCGGCAGCTCCTGAGCCTGTTTTTCCTTCAGAGGTGTGGGCAGGCTCTGGCAGCGGCCGGCCGGTGGCCGGTCAAGGTCATCATCCCGCCAACTCCCCACTCCTCACTTCCTCCCTGCTGAGGGGCCTGCCCCATTCCCCAGGTTTGCAATGGCAGCAGTCGGGGTGGGGCCTGTTCGAGGGGGCATCTGGGTGCAATCACGGGGCTGCCAGGAGGTGGGGTGCAGGGACAGGCTGCTGTCTGCTCCTACGTCACCTGGGAAGGAAACTTTCAGCCCGCTGCCAGCCTGGGAACTCTAGCCCCTCCTTCCCGTCATCTGAACCCCCCCCCAAGCCCTGTGGCCTTGGTAAGATGCCCAAATGGAGGGTCTGCCTAGATGCCCTGTGACACCCCTCAAAGGCCCTCAGGTGGCGTATGCACTGTGTAGTGTGTGAGGTGCAGTGGGGAGGGCGGGACGGGGCAGGGAAGGGGCTCGAGGAGGCGGCAGCACACAGATGGTAACAAGGACTCTGCTAAATAGAGCTTCAGGGAGCACCGCTGGGTCTCGGAGACAGGCTGGGGGTGCAGGAAAGGAGGGGGGAGGGGACACAGGGTTCTCAAAGATGAAGGCTTGGCGGGCTGGGCTGCAGCGACGGGGCTGGGGGAGAGCGGGCCACGGGAGGAGGGGTGCAGCTGTGCTCAAGGAGGGGCCCGCGACCACGGAGCCAGGGGAGCAGCCCGCTCTGTGGGGAGAGCCCCCCCCTCTTCCCAGCTGACAGCCCCGGGAGCTAATTATCATTAATGAGCAGCTGGGCTGGTTTCCTGGGACTGGCGGTCACAGTGCTAATCAGCACATCAGCACCGCTGAGATGGGCACCGGGGGTGGCAAGGCAGGACAGTCTCCTGGCCCTGGGGAGCTGCAGATTGGGATGTCGCTGGAAGCAGGGGGCTGGCCTCCAGGACCTGTCCTGGGCACGCCAGGGTAGGCGGCAGGGGGGCGGCGGGGGAGGCAGGTGGCTTGGAAACCCACAAGCCCTAGGGCTTTCAGCCGGAGCCCTGTAGATTGTGTAGATCTAGCCAGACAGAGCAGGATGTTTGTCGCATGTCGACCACCCCGCCTCACCTTGCCCTGCCTCTCACTGTGGACCCCACGAGGTCACGACCATCATTAGCCCCACTGTACAGGTGAGGGAGGGGTGGGTGGGTCCCAGCCAGGGAGCTCGGCTGCAGGCACTGGAACCCAGTCACACTGTGGGTCCCTGCAGGGGGAGTGGACAAGGAGCACTCCGACTCAGGGCAGCACTCTGATTCAGGGGAGCACTCCCGCCCAGGGGAGCACTCCCACCCAGGCTTCCCCAGTGCAAGGGGGGCTGCCTGTCCTGCTCCCACCCCACTCCCCTCTCTGCAGGGATGTTGGTATGTTTGGTGCCCCCAGCAGAGCCAGGAGGTGAGACTTAAGTATAAATAAATAAACAGGGAGCAGATGGTGGGGTGGGGGGCCGAGAGGGCAGGGCCAGAGCCTCCCACTCCTCCCTGGGAAAACACTGCTGGTCCGGAGCAAATGGATTCCAGAATCGGGACCCAGGAGGCCCATCCTCGGGCCCGCGCTCCCATCTGCTGCTCTGGGACGTGGCCCAGTCCTGGGGAGAAATGGTGGGCTGGGGTCTCTCGAGTCCTAGATTCTGCCGATTCTTTAGTTCCCTCTCTCCATCCTGTGTGACCTTCAGCCAGTCACATTACCTCTCTGTGTCTCCTTTTCTGCAGCTGTCCAATGAGTGGAGGGAGGGGGTGAAATTATTGCTTAAGGGCCACCTCCTCCAGGAAGCCTTCTCTAATTGCTCAAGGCAAACTTTGTTGGCACAACAACTTAGAATACTAAGATGTGGGCATTTAACTTCTCAAAAACTCATTCAACAGATTTTTCACTCGGTGTCTTCTATGCACTGGGCATTAAGTGCCATCCCTGCCCTGCAGCTGACAGGAGGACAGTTTTTCTCTGCAGATCCAGCAGCGAGTACTGAACCCTTGTCGTGTGAGAGAATGCAGGAAGGACTGGGTGGATGAGAGGGTTATGAGAAGCTGCAGTGTTTATCAGACAGAACCTGCACCACTTGGGTGGGGGAGAGTGAACAGAGGATAATGTGAGAGAAGAGCAAGAAGATAGTCTTGGGGCTGGAGTGATAGCACAGGGGTAGGGCGTTTGCCTTGCATGCAGCCGACTCGGGTTCAGTTCCCAGCATCCCATATGGTCCCCCGAGCACTGCCAGGAGTAATTCCTGAGTGCAGAGCCAGGAGTAACCCCTGTGCATAGCCGGTTGTGACCCAAAAAGAAAAAAAAAAGATAGTCATATATATATATATTTTTTGGGGGGTGGGGGGGGTTCTGTGCCACACCTGGCAGTGCTCAGGGCTTACTCCTAGCTCTGAGCTCAGGGATCACGTATGGTGGGGATCAGGGTCCAGGAATCGAATCCAGGTCAACCACCTGCAAGGCAAATGCCTCATCACTGTCCCATCTCTCTGGTCCCAGGCAAGAAGGTATTAAGAAATCCACTATGGGAGCTGATACGATAGCACAGCAGGTAGGGCATTTGCCTTGCACGCGGCCGACCCGGGTTCAAATCCCACCATCCCATATGGTCCCCTGAGCACCGCAAGTAGTAATTCCTGAGTGAAGAGCCAGGAGTTACCCCTGTGCATCGCCAGGTGTGACCCAAAAAGCAAAAAAGAAAAAAGAAAAAGAAAAAAAAGAAATCCACCATGAAAGTCTCCAAGGATGTTTTAACACCTATGGATCTCCTCTCTCTCTCTTCCCTCTCTCCTCTCTCCTCTCTCTCTCTCTCTCTCTCTCTCTCTCTCTCTCTCTCTCTCTCTCCTCTTTTCCTTTCTCTCTCTCTCCCCTTCTTTTTCACTCATCTAGAGAAAATTAGTCTTGGGTTCAGAACTTCTGCAGGTAATGGTGTCCAGCAAGAATTTAAAAGCACTGTTTTCATTTTACTTTTAACTTTTGTTAGTATTTTATGTTTGAGCCCCACCCCTGCTCAGCGTTCATTCCTGACTGTACACTCAGGAGTTACTCCCTGGAGGGGACCGTATGGGATGTCAGAAATCAAACCTGGGTCAACCATGTGCAAGGTGAACGCCCTACCCACTGTACTGTCTCGGGCCCAGTTACTTTATGTTTGTGCTAAGGGATTCTGATTTTTCATCTCAGTTTGAAAGATGGGAGTGCACACTGCAGAAACCCTGAAGAAATGTTTCTGAAAGTTTCTGATAAAGGAATTGTTGAGGACCAGGGTCACCGTGGGGATCTATGGGAGGTAAAGGGAATTTGGGCTGAGGGCATGTTCTGTGTATTATTGTGGTGGTGGTTACAGGTCAAGATGCATCCTAAAATAAAAACAAACCCAAATTTAAAAAATTTTAAAAAGGTTCGTCGTATTGTTCATTGATTATTGATGAGTTTACTGATTATTTATTGATAAGTTTAGTGATTCATATTAAACTTCTAAATGTTCACCTTTATGTTTGTGCAGAAAATTCAGGGAAATGCTATATACATTTTATTTTATTATTTGGATAGGGGTCTGGGCCACACCCAGCTGTGTTCAGGGTTTACGCTGACTGTGCTCAGGGATCACTCCTGGCAAGCCCAGGGGACCCTATGGGATGCTGGGATCAAACTTGGGTTGCTGCACGCACGGCAAGTGCCCTACCCACTGTACTATGGCTCCAGTCCATAATCTGTGCATTTTATTTATTTATTTATTTGTTTGTTTGTGGCTTTTGGAAATCACACCCAATGATGCTCAGAGATTACTCCTGGCTCTGCACTCAGAATTTTCTTATGGCAGTGCTTAGGGGACCATCTGGATGCTGGGGACCAAAACCAGGTTGGTTGCATGCAAGGCAAATGCCCTACCCACTGTATTAATGCTCTGGCCCTATCTGTGTATTTTATTTTATTTTACTTTATCTTATTTTATTTTTGCTTTTTGGGTCACACCTGGTGATGCACAGGGGTTACTCTTGGCTCATGCACTCAGGAATCACTCATGGCGGTGCTCAGGGGACCATATGGGATGCTGGGAATCGAACCCAGGTCGGACATGTGCAATGCAAACGCCCTACACGCTGTGCTACTGCTCCAGCCCCTATCTGTGTATTTTAATGGATGCATTTTAAGATAAGGAAAGGATACTTTCACAAAGTTGATTTCAAACGCAGAAACTGAAATTATTCTCTCCAGACTGACTTAATATGGCCTGTGCCTAAGATCTCTGTGCTTGAGATAGTAACAGCGGGAGGCCCGAGTGACAGTAAGGGGTCAGGTGTTTGCCTTTCACATGGTCAACGCGCCAAATTCCAGGCACCAAAAAAAAAAATCTCAGTCCTCTGAGCACTGCCAGAAGTGACCCCTGTTCAGACCCAGCAATAGCCACGGAGCACAGCTGGGCGTGACCCCAAAACAAACAAATAATATTAAGAACAGGTGCTACGTGGGTGTAGCCAAAGTCAGGAAGACAGCCTACCACCCGGCCAAGCGGGGCTCAACGAATAAACGGGCAGCCGGGAGACTGAATGAATGAGTGAGGGAACAAATGAGTGAATGCACGAGTGGATGAAGGGTAAGTGAGCAGGTAAGTGAATACCGACGCGCCCCTCCTGCAGTTACGAAGCCGTTCCCCACAGCTTCCGCTGGACACGCTGATGGACAAGCCCCCTTCGCCTGTGGCTCCTGCCCGAGCCTCGGGGCCTCTCGTTACAGCCTTCCCAGGCCTGAGCACTAGCCGCGCGATTTTCCCTTGTATCACCCTGGTGATCTCTTGCACTCTGCAGCATCCCAGACCCCTTACTTGGGGACCCCCCTCCCCTTCATCCGCTGGTTCATTCACTCACTTGTTCACTCCTGGCCACAAGAGTACCAATGACAGGCGCAGCACCCCCGCCCCCCGCCCGGGTCCAGCACCTGGACGGGACGCACCTGCCCGCGCTCACCCCGCGCCCGCCCCGCGGGCCCAGCACGAGCGCCCCTGGGCGGGCGCCCCCCAAGACCCGGCGCGCGGGGGGCGCGGGGGGCGGCGCGGGCCGGGGCAGCCCGGGGAGCCCCGGGGGAGGCGGCGGCGGGCCTGGAAGACATTACACGGCTGTCGGCCGGGGGGCGTCGCCGCGAGTTCCGGAGGGTCCCGGCGCGGACGCGGGGGAGGGGGCTGCACAAAGCGCGCTTTGTTCCCGCCGCCCCCGGGCTGGAACCAATGGATTGGCGGCAGCTGAGGTCATCCGTCAGGCAGCGCCGGGGGTCAGGCCCGGGAAGGGGCCGCGGGGATGGGGGGCGGGGGCGCTGGGGACCCCCGGGCAGGTCAGCGTGGGGCGCCTGTCCTAGCCTCAGTTTCCCCGTTTGTCTAACAGGGAAGATGGTTTCTGCCCTGACCACCCCAGCGGCAGGTACGGGCGTGGAGAAGGGGGGTAGCGGGGGTGGGGTGGGGGATTCCCTCTCTACGAGATGCCCCCACCTTCCTGCTCCATGGAAGAGGGAGGGTAGGGGTGAGAACCCCAAAGTCTGGGTGGGAAGTGGAGGCTGGTGGGTTTGTGGATCACAGACACGTGGGTGTGCAGGGGTGGGGTGTGGGGGAGGCGGTCGCTGGGGTGTCCAGGTTCTCTGCTTTGACTCTGGACCCCAGGCTTGGTCTGCCCTTGGTCAGGCTTGGTGGCCGTCGGGGGTCCCTGGGAACCATCCCCTATGGCCCCTTGTGCAGAGCTGACCCGCCTCCACACACCAGGCACTTTTCTGATTGGAGGCAGGTGAAGTCTGAACACTTTCTTCTACCCCTGCAAGCTCACTTAGACCCCACCTGTGCGCCTGTTCCCCAGATGATGAGACAGTTGGCTTTTAAACACCGCTGACACCACCAAGGAGCCCCAGAAATTGTCCAAAGGTGAGTGGTGTGTGTGTGTGTGTGTGTGTGTGTGTGTGTGTGTGTGTGTGTGTGATAGTAGGATTTCTGGAGACAGACTTCTGGTTTTCTTCAGATTCCCAAATTTGCATGTTCATGATCCAAGACAGGTCAAGAGCAAAGTTCCTCGTGCACGTTACAGAGGTGAGTCCCAAAGTCTGCAGCTGCTGCTGTCTCGCCCAGCTGACGTTTCGTTACAGTTGTCCCTCCCAAGGGGGATAGATGCCAAGGCCCCCAAGCGTACCAACATCCTAAGATGCTCAGTCCCTTATATAAGTCACCTCTAGGTGATGTATAAAACCTATTTGAGGGGCTGGAGTAACAGCACAGTGGGTAGGGTGCTTGCCTTGCCTGCGTCTGACTGAGGCTTGGTCCCAGTCACCCCATATGGTCCTCTGAGCACCGCCAGGAGTGATCCCTGAGTGCAGAGCAGGAATAAGTCCTGAGTACAAGCCGGGAGTGACCCAAATTCAAACAAACAAACAAACCAACAGAACTAGTAGAAGGTATGTAAATAAGTGTTCGACTTTACCGGGTAGGCCACAGCAAGGAGAGCTTATGTTCAGTACAGACATGACCGTCAAAGCTCTATGAGGGGCCGGAGCGATAGCACAGCGGGGAGGGCGTTTGCCTTGCACGCAGATGACCCAGGTTCGATTCCCAGCATCCCATATGGTCCCCTGAGCACCGCCAGGGGTAATTCCTGAGCCAGGAGTAACCCCTGAGCATCGCCGGGTGTGACCCAAAAAAGCAAAAAAAAAAAAAAAAAAAAGCTCTATGAGCATTACCCTGTTTTCTCTGCAGTTAATCAAATCCACGGACATGGAAACTTGGGAAGCAGAGGGGCAACTGTTATTTAACTCTTTAAAAAATGATGTAAAAAAGTCAAATAAAAGAAAAAAATTTAACCTATGAAAAATGTATGCATTGGCTAAAGCAATAATGCTTCAAATGGGCTTATAGGAACACAAAGTTTATACTAAGAAATAGCTCATGGCTACAAGATATTACATTGAAATACACTAAAATATGTGTTTGGGGATATCATGTATCCAGATGTCCAGGGTACTCTGGAAACAATCTACAGGAGCTACAAGAAACAACAGGCTTAATATTAATAATTCCTAATCCCATGTCTGTCATTTGAATATGGTAAACCATCAGAACACTTCTTTCTCTCTCTCTTTCTTTCTTTCTTTCTTTCTTTCTTTCTTTCTTTCTTTCTTTCTTTCTTTCTTTTTCTTTCCTTCTTCTTTCTTTCGTTTTCTTTTTCTGTCATACCCAGTGATGCTCAGAGCTTACTCCTGGCTCTGCACTCAGGAATTACTCCTAATGGGGCTTAGGGGACCATATGTAGTGCAAAGGATCCAACCCAGGTTGGCTGTCCCACCAGCTGTACTATCTCTTCAGCCGAGTATGTTAATTTTTTTTTTTTTTTTGGGTCACACCCGGCGATGCACAGGGGTTACTCCTGGCTCTTCACTCAGGATTTACCCCTGGCGGTGCTCAGGGGACCATATGGGATGCTGGGATTAGAACCCGGGTCGGCCGCGTGTAAGGCAAACGCCCTACCCGCTGTGCTATCACTCCAGCCCCGAGTATGTTAATTTTTAAGGGGGAATATACTCACACATAATTTGTGCAATTTAAAAAGACATATGAAAAAGTCTGCCATGAAGATTAAGGGCCCCCTCCTTACACCTTGCCTTTCGCTGGACCCAGGTTTATTGGAGCTGCAGTTTGTTTGGTGGACAAGAGCAACGTCAAGGGCATGTGACTCCGTCTGGAGCACCTGGAGGCTCCTTGAAGGAGGTGTTGCCTTGGTAGAGCTGGAGATCAGAACCTTCAGTGTAGAGAATAGGAGACAGGCCTGGGGATACTCTTGTGTACCAGGCCACCAGACTGAGTGAACAGGACAGGTAGAACCTGCACGGCCAGATTCACAGCTGTTTCCTTCCTCAGCACATCTGGCTTCTCCAGGACATCGGGCACCTCCCCTGCACCTTCTCCAGTTAGCGCTGACCCGCCGATTCCGGCAGGCTGGAGAGTAGCGCCACCTGCTGGTATAAATAGAAAGTGCAGCTCTCAGCCTTTGAGAACAAGCCGGTTGGTTCCCTCAAGCCCCACCCAGCTCCTTTTCGTCCCTCACAACCCTCTTACTACCAGTTTGTTCCACATCGCCCCCTTGTGTCTGGTAATAATTCTTGCACCACCTGTGTGGGTCTTGACCTGCAAGAAGGAACCACCCTGGTACTCTCCGGGAAGGGAAGGGGAAGTAATTGATTATCATGACAAGGAGGCACCTTGAGATAAGGATTTCAAAGTCTGTTCTCCACTTCCTGGCACTTGTGAGCCTTGGGAGTCAAGAGCCAATGGGTCGGCTTGCCCAATGTCCTGTGGTGAAAGGGCACAAAGCTGGCCCAGAACTAGGATCTCCGGGCACTCAGCCAGCGAGCAGACTTCTCTGCTGGGTGGGGTGACCCTGTCTGCAAACAGCCCGTGCAAACAGACCCTATCTGCAAACACCTGGACCCAGGGTTCCCAGCCTGTGGTTCACAATCAGCAGCATCAGCGAGATGGAGAAGCTTGTTGGTTCACAAACACCGGGGCTTCAACCCCAGACCACTGAATCGGAAACTGGGGACCATTTAAGAACCATGGTCACTGGCCTAAAGCAACGACACCTCTCAGTCACACTTTTATTTTGGAATGATTTTTGGTTGACAGTAGTGTTCCAAAGTTAGTACAGGGAGTTCCCAGTCTCAACATCTGTGTATTAACTCGCATGTGGACCTTACTCAGATTTCCAGTTCTCCCATGAACGCCCTTGCCCCGGTTCTGATCCACTCCGGGAGACCATCCTGCATTTAGGGATAGTGAGCTGGCCAGACCGAGACCTTCAAATGCTAAGTGACCTCGTTCCCCGAGCAGGGCAGTGGGTGTGTGCCATCTGCCCCACTCCGCTCTCTTCCTCCTCCTCGAGTCCCCTGTGATGGGTTCAGAAGCTCCCTTGGAACATCCCACCTGGCCTGACCCTCCTCTCCCATCCCATCAGGGCGGAGATTCGCTCACCAGAGTGGGCCCGGCCTTGGAGGAGAGACCCCTTGGCCCACCACCTCGTTCCCTCTAGAGGGCCAGGACAATGTCTTAGCGACTTCGGTCTGGGCAGAGCAAGGCCCTGTGCTGAGGAAGAAGTGGTGAGCAAGACTGTTACTGGCTTACTCAGAATCATCTCGGAGAGACGGAAAATGATCCCGAGCTTCAGCAGTTTCTCCAGCTGGTCAATTTCCTCACTTTTGGGATCTGGGTCAGTCTTATTATTTGCTCTGGTCAGAAGTAACTTAGCAAAGTGATGTGGAAGGTTTCAAGGGCTAGAATTTTAAAAGTGAGGGGCTGGAGAGATGGTCCAGTGTGTAGGGTGCTCGCCTTGCCTGCGGCCAGCGTGGGTTGGATCCCCTGCCCCTCCCTATGGTTCCTGAGCCCCGCCAAAGAGATCCCTAGCGCACAGAGCCAGGTGTAAGCCCTGAGCCCTGCCAGGTATGGCCCCAAACCCAAAATAAAATAACAATAAATAAAAAGCCTTCACCTGCTTTCCATCTGGGACCCCCGAGGCCATCCTGCAAGTGAGCCTCAGTCCATCTGCTGGAGGTCACCTTGAACCAAGGCATGCGCCAACAGCCGGACCCCAGAGTAAGGCTCCCCTGGGCCCGGCTCCCTCTGACGCTGACCGCTGATGGTATGCAGACCCATGAGTGGCCCTCAGGGAGGTCAGCAGAACTATTGGAAACAGGCCAGCTAAACTACCAACTCACAACATTGTGAGGAAAAACTACATACTTTTAAATTAAAAATATTGTTTCCCAGTCAGAGTGACAGAGCAGGTAGGGCGCTTGCCTTGCATGCAAGCAACCTGAGTTTGATCCTCTACACCCCATATGGTCCCTCAAGTACCATCAGGAGTGATCCCTGAGAGCAGAGCCAGGAGGAACCCCTGAGCATCGCCAGGTGTGACCCCAAAGCAAACAAACAAGATGATTACTTCCATAGTTGCCACCCCAGTGATGTTCCACCCCTTCTAAAGGTTCTATGCCCGAGCTTTGGCAGTGCAGTGCTCACGGGGCATCAGGGACACACCTGCCAGCACCCACAGGCCCATGTGGTTCCGGGGATCGACTTGAGGCCTCATCTATGTGCTTGCACCCTTCTGCTCTCTTCCCAGCCCAGGTGACTGGTTCTCAGCTGCTCAGTTTGGGGCTGGTTTGTTCCATGGCAAAGGTTACCTGACACAATTTCTCCTTGTTTTTCTCAGCAGGGGGGGGGTTCAATTTTAATTCAGGAAGGCTGGGCCAACCCCAGGAAACAGCGACTATACTCAGGTGTGCCAACTCCTAGCTTGCTCTGCACCTCGGGGTGGCAGTGGCAGCTGGTTTGAGCCAAGCAAAATGTTCAGGGGCTGCAAACAGGAAAGAGGCCTCTGAACGTCAGTGACAGACCCGGCCGGTGTGACCTGTCCTCCTCCCCGCCCCTCTTATCTTCCTAGGACACAGGCGTGATTTCTGGCAGGAGAGCAGCCACCCTGGAACTAGGAAATGAAGGAAAGAGCAGAGGGACCCCAGAGACGGGCCCCGCCTTCTCTGAGATACTGCACCTACACCCGTGTCCAGCACTCAGACGACACGGCAAAGCAAACGTCCATCTGGCTCCCTTTACTCACAGCCGAGGGCATTCTATACACCGGGACAGTTAGAGACAGAGATGCAGGGGTGGGGGGACCCTGTCCTGGGGAATCTGGAGCCAGCAGCCCATGGCACCCCAATGCCCTCCTCTAGGGCGGTTTACAGCCAGCCCACGCCCCACTGCCACGAGGTGGGGTCTGGCATCCCCACGCTGTTCAGAGTTGAGTCCAAGAGCGGAGAGGGGATTTGGCAGCAGGTGGGAAAGTCCGGCCCTCCCGCCTCTGCCTCTTTCAGGTCTAGCTGGGGGAAGCCGCGTGTGTCTTCTGGGCTCTTGGTCGCTGTGGCAAGTAACCAGGTGGCCACTATTGCAAGTCCGGCGTAGACGCGCCCAGGTACACCCTTAGGTCCGAGAGGGTGGACTGGACGAGCTTGGCGGGGATGGTCTCTCGCTGCAGCTGCTGGTACGCTGCATAGCGGTGGCAGCCCCCGAAGGAATAGAAGTAATCCCCACCCTGCGCCCCTTTGATCCAGAGGACATCGATGGGAGGCACGCTGTCCGGGTCCTCCTGGAGAGCAGAGACACAGGGTTAGTATGCACGCATCCCACTCGACAGTCGGCTCTGTGAAGCAATCTTTTTTTTTTTTTGCGGGGGGTGGGGCTCCCAGGCAGTGCTCAGGAGGTGTGGAGCCCCCACCGTGATTCTCAGCCAGCCGGGGCGGTAGGTTCAGCACAAGAACCTGAAGTGTTGGGGCTGGAGCGATAGCACATCGGGGAGGGCGTTTGCCTTGCACACGGCCGAACCGGGTTCGATTCCCAGTATCCCATATGGTCCCCCAAACACCGCCAGGAGTAATTCCTGAGTGCAGAGCCAGGAGTGACCCCTGTGCATCGCCGGGTGTGACCCAAAAAGCAAAAAGCGAAAAAAAAAAAAACCAAACACACCAGAAATGTGATGCCACTTGGGTCTTGCAACAGTGGGGACACCTGGTCCTCCAGGGCCACCCCCAGCAATGCTCTGGGCACCAAACATGCGGGGCCAGCAACTAGCAACTGGACCCAGGTCAGGCGCTCCCTCGCCTGGCACGTGCCCTGATAGCTTTATGGTCTCCTGGCCCCGTGCAAAATGCCTTTAGTTCCCCTGTATGAAGCTCTACCATGGTGCTCCCAGGGGCTCTGGCTGGTGTGGGAATCAGTCATGGTGAGGATATTTGTTTTAGTTTTGAGGCCACATCTGGTGATGCTCAGGGCCTACTCCGGGCTCTGCACTCAGGAATCACTCCCGACATTGCTCGGAGACCATATGGGATGCCGGGAATCACACTGGGGTTGACCATACACATGCAAGGCAAGT
Source organism: Sorex araneus (assembly GCF_027595985.1). NCBI lineage: Eukaryota > Metazoa > Chordata > Mammalia > Eulipotyphla > Soricidae > Sorex > Sorex araneus. The sequence continues at coordinate 115,167,627 of NC_073306.1, read as the reverse complement.
GTCCAACCTGTTGTACTATCGCTTCAGCCCAGGGTAAGGATATTTGCACCAGGGAAGTGGGCAGCTGCTCCAAGCCCAGGCTTTCCCGCCCCTGACAGTGACCAGGCTGTTAGACAGTTATCAACAGCCAGTGCCTCTGTCCTGAACACAGCCGGACACAGCTCCCTTGCTCACGGGGCATTGGCCTCGCAGGGCAGAAGCAAGGAGCTCAAGCTACTGCAAGCTAAGAAGACAATAAATAGCACAGGTGGTACCACAGGGCTGGGGGACACAAAATCTCCCCAAGGGGGCAGTGGAGCAGGAGTCCAGTGGGGCTCCTGGGACAGTCGAGTCAGGAGGAGGAGTGGTGGAGTTGTCTAGAGTGTCTGGACTGCCGGCCGGGAACCTCTGCTCTGCCACCCGCAGCCCTGAGACTCGGGCCAGCTCACATCCGGGTGCCTCGGAGGCCCCGTCTGTCAAATGGGGATGCCCCCATTGGCCTAGGAAAACCGTGCAGCGAAATACAAGTGGATGCGTAGAAAGTGCTCCATGAGGGATAGTACAGTGGGTAAGGCCTTGTTCAACCTGGGTTCGATGCCCAGCACCACATGGGGTTCCCTGAGCCCCACCAGGAGTCACCCTGAGCACTGAGCCAGGAGTCAGCCCTGAGCAATGGCAGATGTGACCCAAAGTCAAGCAACCAACCAAACGGGTAACCAGAGGAGTGGGAGCAGGGTGGACTCGGGGCAGGCAGGCAGTTGAGAGTGCCCGCAGGGGCTATCCCTCAGGGGACTGGGAGATTTTCTGCCCCAAAATACCCAAAACAAACAAAATCAGCCAGGGAAGGGGACAGCCTTGTGCCCCCCTACCCCAAAAGGCCTGTAAAAAATTAAGTTGGGGGGCAAAGAAGGGGGGATTTAGTAGAATGCGTTGCCTTGCACAGGACGGGCCTGGGTTCTCTCCCTGGCATCCCCTAGGGTCCCCGGAGCCCTGCCTGGAATGACTCTGAGCACAGAGCCAGGAGGAAGTCCTGAGCATTGCCAGGCGTGGCCCCAGAACAAAACAAAAATTAAGTTCCTGTTCCTGCAGAGTTCAGGTAAGTTGTGGCAAACAGCCAAGAAAAGCCACCCACTAAATGGGTGCTGTGACTCTGCGGGGGGCTTTCTGGAGACACTTCCGGTAAGAGGTGAGTCCGGCTAGGGAGGCGGGGCAGGCTGTGTGGCCTTTGGGGAGCACTTCCGGGCAGAGGGACCAGCAGGGGAGATCATGGGGCTGAAAGAAATACTGGCTAGTGGGGCTGGGGGCAGGGGGGTGGGGGAGGGCGTTGCACTGGTGTCCAGTGGGGCCCGGCCCTCCTGTGGTCACCTTCCAAGGGGACTCCGGTCCACACCGACCAAACCCTCCCCCAAACTTCCTGCTTGGGCACTCCAGCAGTCTGCTGCCCCTCTGCTCAGGGCTGGCCTGTCCTCTCCCACCTGCGACCGCAGCAGAGGTGACACAGTCGCTTCCACCGCCACGAACTCACAGGGGCCACTTCCTAACAGCCTGACCTTGAGCAGGGCACTCATTCTCCTCCTCTGTGACGGAGGGACGGCCAGTAAGCAGCGCCCAGGGCTGACAGCGTGGGCAGGGCTGACTCTTAACCAAGTTAGCCCTCCTTCTCGGCACGTTCTCCGGGCGCAGCGCAGCGGGGAGGGGGACCCCGAGGCGCAGAGCCTTGCTCAAGGTCACACCCCGAGTGCTGAGCTCCTGCGGCCGGTGGGGGGAGTCCCTCCCCCCCACCCCCGCATGCTACCCGAACCCGCGCGCCCTCCCACCTCGCTCCGCACGGGGCCTCTCACCCGGATGGTGTCCACGAGACTCTGCACCTTGGCCGGGTCCAGCACGGAGGGCAGCGGGCGGATGAGCACTCGGAGCGGCACGTTGTGCACGGCGGCGATGCAGCCCGAGTGGATGCTGCCGCCCGGCGCGGGTCCCTCGGGCGCCCCCCGGCGCGGCCCGGGCCCCCCGGGCGCTCCCCCGGCGCGCAGTCCCATCGCGGCGCGGGCGGGCGGCGGCTGGGGCGCTGCGCCGCCTCCCGGGCCTTTAAGGCGGCCGGGCCGGGCCGTACCACCGCGCGCGGCGGGGAGGGGCGGGGCGCGCGCGGCTCCCCGCGGGCCGCGCCCCCCGCGCGCGCCGGGCTGGGCCGCCCCGTGGGGGGGGGGGCTCGCTCGCTCGCTCGCTCGTGGGGGCCCGGCCGCCGCGCGCGGGGGGCGCCGCCTCGGGGGCGCGCGGGGCGGGGAGGCGGGGGCCCTGCGGCCGCGCGGGGTCCGGCGGGTGGACGCGCCGGGGCGGGCTGACTCAGGGTGAGTTTGCAGAGTCGCGGCTGACGCACAATCGGGGTGACTCATGGGCTCGGCGCGGGGCGCCGGGGCAGGTAGGGGGGCGGCGGGCTCCGCAGCGCCAGGATGAGTCGGCAGAACCCGCGGGGCCCGGCCGCCCCCACGCCTGGCCCGCCGGCGCCTTGCCAGGGCGATGCCCACCCCCGCGCGCGGCGGCGGCGGCGGCGGCGCCCGGGACGCTCGCCCTGCGGGTGGGCTTCGCGCGACCCTGCAGCGTGGGCAGGAGGCGGAGGCGGAGGGGGGGTTTACAGACGCCTAGAGGAGCTCAGCGGCTCGCTCGAGGGGCCGGACCGGGGCTTCAGAGCCTGCCCCCGAGTGGATGCTGCAGCCCTGCGGGGGTCCCTCGGGCACCCCCCTGGGCCTCCAGAGCACTCCCCCGCGCAGTCCCATCTGCGCTCTTTTCCCCCACCGGCCCGCAAACGTAACGGCCCCGAGGAACCTTCTGGAATCCTGCAGACCATGCGTGGGCACCGGCCCGCAGGTCTTCAGGACACCTCGGGGTTACTATTCACTTGGCCAGGGGAGGGCAGCAGGCGAGGAGGCCGCTGGCCCGCAGTCCACGTCTGGGCCGCTGGGGCCCGGGGGATGCGCGGTCCCCAAAGGCTCTGCAGGTCGGGGCCGAGTGCCTGGGGCAGGAGGAGGGATTCGAGGCTCCCGGTTTAAATTCCAGATTCTCAGAGATAGTCCAGCGCCTAGGGCGCCCCCCCCTGCACGCCGCCAGTCGGTTCCGGGAGTCACTTCTGAGTGGAGCCAGGAATGACCCCTGAGCGTCGCCCCCGGTGTGGCCCCAGAAGAAAAACAAGCAAATTCCAGATTCCAGATACTCACCAGCAGGTTGGCAATCCCAGGGATTTGACACAGACTGGCCCGCCGGGCCTCCTGCTGTGTAAAAAGGGTTGTGAAGAGAGGGCCAGAGCTGTGTGGCGGGCAGGGCACTTACCTGGCACAGGGCAGGACCGGGTGCATTGCTGGCACCCTTTTTAAGAGGCAGGAGTAACCCCTGAGCACCACCGGGTGGAGCCCCCAAACGAAAACAGAACAACGAACATGGAAAGTCTCTGGGGGAGAACGTGAGGCTCCTGGCCCGGTGGAGGGGGGCTTGGGTGTAGATTAGCGCTTCCATAGAGTGTAACTGAGGACCGAGGGCAGCTGGTTTGGCTGAGTGGGGGCCATGTTGCACAGAGCATCTTGGGAGGGGCTTCCCAAGGACCCGGCCTTCCTCTAGAAAATGGCTTGGCCTGGAGAGGGCAAGAGAAGAAGCAGGTGGTAATTTGAGGATCAGGCCTGGGGTCCTACAAAGGCCTGGATTTGAATGCTGGGTCCTCCTCTTCCTCAACTTCTCCTTGCCTCGGTTTCTTCTCTGGATTGCCAGGCAGAGTATGGGAGAGCACAGGCGAGGCAGCCAGCAGGTAGAAGGGGCCCAGCCATGGTCAGTATGAAGGACACTCGGCCACAGGAGCAGCTTGGGCAGACACAGAGGCCGGGCAGCCCCACACCCGGCTGAAGACAGGTGCCGGGGCGTCTCCTCCATCTGGCTGGCACGTAAGGAACACCACCCTTGGTGCTCTTTTTGAAAAGTATCTTTAAGACTGACAGTGGGTTGGGCGCCTGCCTTGCATGCAGCAGACCTGGGTTTAACCCCCGGCATCCCTTATGGTCCTCTGAGTGCCACCAGGAGTAATTCCTGAGTACAGAGCCAGGAGTAAGCCCTGAGCATTTGAGTGTGGCCCAAAAAGCAATTAGCAAATAGGGGCTGGAGTGATAGCACAGCGGGTAGGGCGTTTGCCTTGCACGCGGCCGACCCGGGTTCAAATCCCAGCATCCCATATGGTCCCCTGAGCACCGCCAGGGGTGATTCCTGAGTGCATGAGCCAGGAGTGACCCCTCTGCATTGCTGGGTGTGACCCAAAAAGCAAAAAAAAAAAAAAGCAATTAGCAAATAAAAAAGAAAGAAATGACAACATTTTTTTTTCTTTTTGGGTCACACCTGGCAATGCACAGGGGTTACTCCTGGCTCATGCACTCAGGAATCACTCCTGGTGGTGCTTAGGGCACCATATGGGATGCTGGGAATCAAACCCGGGTCGGCCGCGTGCAAGGCAAACACCCTGCCTGCTGTGCTATTGCTCCAGCCCCCAAAAATGACAAGATTATTATGTTGTCATTTCATCTGCCCCTGAACTAGTGACAACATTGGAAAGAACCAGGGGAGGGAGAACTTGAGGGGCTGCCAACACCTGTACAAGGGACCAGGCCCATCACCCAGTGTGGCTCTGAGTTAAGTGCTCGGTTAATACTGGATAACGCTCTGCTTCACCCTGAATGATCATTGCTGGGGTCTGAGTATCTTGCTGGCCTCAGAATGTGGAGGCCGTTATGCACTGGACCTGAGTCATTCCCCTTTTGCAGGCTCTCGCCCCCGCAGGCCTCTACATCATAGCTGTCTCAGGAGGGGAAACTGGCCTCCTCGCTCCAGCTCTGAGGACGAGGAACCGTGGCATCAGGAGGGAAGCTGTTCCTTCTCGAACCCCTTCCTCATCACAGGGGGGGTTAGAAGGGGTCGATGGACAGCTGCTGGGATGGAAAAATGGACATTGAATGGGAAGAATCATGGTGGGTCCAGCCAGGCCCACCATGTACAGAGCTCTGGGTCGACCCAAGCAGTGAGACGTGTTTTTCACACAATAAGACACTCGGAGGTACTATCAAATGTCTGAGGCTGGCGAGGAAACAGTGGACAGTGCCACCAGACAGCTAGGCTTCCCCATCGCTTTGGAGCATCTCCTCCCACGTTCAGGTTTTTATCCTCACGCGTGCCCCTCATGGTCCTAGGATGGCTGCTGTAGCACCAGGCATCACATTCCAGGACAGCAAATTTCAAAGGTGGATGTTAAGATATCAATATTCTTTTAGTTCTCTTCCTCCTCTATTGAGGGAACTGCATGCAGTGGTGCTCAGGGTGCGGGGCGGGTATGGGGGGCAGGGAATGCAGGCTTATGTTCCAAGTGTGTACAGCACAACTTGAACCATGTCCCATGCCATTCTTGGTGCTTTTTTAAAAAAAAATTTTTTTGTATCACACCCAGCGATGTTCAGGGGTTACTCCTGGCTCTGCACTCAGGAATTACCCCTGGTGGTGCTCAGGGGACCATATGGGATGCTGGAACAGAACCCAGGTCAGCCGTGTGCAAGGCAAATGCCCTACCCGCTGTGCTATCGCTCCAGCCCCCTTAAAAATTTTTTTTTTTAAGAGTGAAGAGACTCCGGGATATCGATGGTGGGGAATGTGCACTGGTGGAGGGATGGGTGTTTGATCATTGTGAGATGTAACCCAAACATGAAAACTTGTAACTATCTTACAGTGATTCAATAAAGTAATAATAATAAAATTTTTTTAAAAAAAGAGTGAAGAGATAGGGGCCAGAGTGATAGTACAGTGGTTAGGGCACCTACCTTGCATGCCGCATACCTGGGTTTGATCCCCGGCATCCCTTATGGTCCTCTGAGCCCCATCAAAAGTAATTTCTGGGTACAGAGCCAGGAGTAAGCCCTGAGCATTGCCAGGCATGGCACAACCCCCTTCTCCTCCCCAGAAAAAGAGTGGAGACTTATTAACTACCGCTACGGCCTCCTGCTCTCCCCCCACCTTTTCCTCACATCTCATTGGCAAGAACTAGATCACATGATCGTGCCTAAACAGTCCTTGACAAGTGATTGGAATGATCCCCATGGGCTGAGTTACATGGGCGCTCACTTCTGGGCTCAAGAGGGCTTACCCGCCCGGGAAAATGGCCCGTGGCCAGAGCCAGGAGGGCCTGGTTGCTGCTTTTGCTGTGTGAGAACCTTCACTTCCCGTCTCTCAGGACTGTGTGGTTGTTGGGACGGGCCCAGTTTGGGGGGTTCAGGGCATTGAGGTGGTGGTAGAATGGAAAGACCTGCTCAGTCAGAAAATCTTGTCCTGTGGAGCCTGAGAGAGAGTACAGTGGGCACGGCACTTGTGTGGCATCTGACTGACCTGTGTTTGATCCCTCAGACGGTCCCCCGGCACTGCCAGGCGAGGTCCCTGAGCACAAAGCCAGGAGTAAGCCCTGAGCACTGCTGGGTGTGGCCCCCCAAAAAAAAATCAAAGAAAAAAAATGAAAGAAATGACAAGATTATTATATTGGCTATCTGTCCCTGAACTTGTGACAATTTGCTTCTAAGAGCGAGTGTCCCTGGGGCTGGAGTGATTGCACAGTGGGTAGGGTGTTTGCCTTGCACGTGGCCGACCCGCGTTCGATTCTCATCTTCCCATATGGTCCCCTGAGCACCACTAGGGGTAATTCCTGAGTGCAGAGCCAGGAGTGACCCCTGTGCATTGCTGGGTGTGACCCAAAAAGAAAAAAAAAAAAGAGCAAGTGTCCCAAGAGAACCTGGTGGAAACTTTGGTCTTTTAACAACCTAGTCTTAGAAATCATGGCACCATTTCAGTATGTGGTGTTGGCGCTTCCACAAGGCCTCTAGGCTCAAGGGAGGGAACGGAGACTCTCATCTCTGGATGGGAGGAGTAAGAAGGGTCTGAAAGTGCACGCAGGATGGACGGTTCTGTGGCTGCCGTGGAGAGAGACAAGGGCGATGACCCCAGCTTGGCCCAGGAGAGGGACAAAATGCAACACCAGGCCGGCTAGAGAGAGCAGGTCAGCTGGGTGGGCCCCGGAGTTTCTTTCCTCCTGGGGACCCCAGGAAGAGCCACTCTGGCTCTAATTCGTGGGAATTACCCTCTGAGGGAGAGGTGGGGGCTGTTGAGTATTATTCACTGAGTCATGTTTGTTCGGGTTGGAGGGAGCCCCAGGGTGGTGCATCGCTGCCATTCCTGGGGCTGCTCCGGGCTTGCGCTGAGCAAGCTCCAAGGGCCCTGAGGACGAAGCTGTCTGCCTGGGGCGGGCGGCCTGGGGGAATTAGAGGAAGGAGATCAGGCAATTCCTTTTCTGTCTGAGCCAGCAGGACTCCATGCTTGTGGGCTGCAGCCAGAGGGCCTCACCCCTGCTCCCTAACCCGCCGTGGGGCTTCCTCAACTGACTGGCCCAGAAGCGATGTTTCGCCCTTTTTTTCTTTTTTGGGCAGAGAATCTCATATGCTTAAGGGTGCAAAGGACATTCCCGACTGTTTGGGAAGGCAAGAGAGTTGCTGCTTCACCAAAACGTGAAAGAAAAGAAGATCTTACAGTCCCCGGGTCCAGCAACTTTCTTATCCCATCTCTGTAGCATGGAGCTTGGGTTATAGGCTTCTGCCCTGTTGTTTGTCCCAGCCTTTTTGTTTTCCTCACCATCTTGTCTGTGTCCCCTCTGTAAGTCCCTAGATTCCTTTTGTTGTTGTTTGAGGCAAAAGTTGCCTCTCTTCTGCAGCTTTGAGGCTCACTGAGTATCTCCTTGGGGTCCTAAGGCTTTGCACTTAAACTTCTCTTCATTGTCACAAGATAGCTGCCAGTGCCCTCTGGGTCAGCATCCTTTTCTGTGCTCTAGTCTGAGTCAGCCAGGGGCTGGAAGCCTTTGTGCAGTTCTGCAGGCTGGAAATGTGAGATCAAGGTGCAGGCTTGGTTCCATGTCTGGCAAGAGTCTGCTTCTCAGCTTCTACCTGACCCTTCTCAGAGTGGCTTCAGATGGCAGAGGGGACAAGGGACCGCTCTGCAGTCTCTTTAAGGTCACTGACCTTCTCCAGGAGAGCTCCTCTCTCACACCCTCATCACCTATCCAAAGCCCACCTCCAGCTACCATCCTATTGAGGATCATATTTCAGTTGTAGGGGGGACATAAACATTCATTCCATACACTTTACCTCCAGAGAGAGAATCTCACCCCTCACCTGATGGCACAAAAGCTCTTCTCAGGGCTGGAGTGATAGCACAGCGCATAGGGCATTTGCCTTGCATGCGGCCGACCCGGGTTCGATTCCCGGCATCCCATATGGTCCCCTGAGCACTGCCAGGGGTGATTCCTGAGTGCAGATCCAGGAGTAACCTCTGTGCATCACCAGGTGTGACCCAAAAAGAAAAAAAAAAAAGCTCTTAATCTGCTTGGGCAGACTTGAGGGTCAGGACTAAATAGCTGAGATCATATTCTCTAGGACCCGGCCATAGGCGGAGTTATTTAAAACTGGGGTGCAGGACCCTGTCACTGCTGGGATCAGCCTCCTCTGAAGCCTCTGGGTGGGTCAAGTTGGGGTGGGGGGTGGGTCTGAGTAGATGAGAGGTCATTGACAAGGAAAGGTGCAGCCATGGCTGGGTGTCAGTATGGACCCTTGACCCACCTCGAGGGCCAAACTGGGTTGGGCAGTTTTGTGCAAGTCCCGGCTGCTTCTGTTTCCATCCCTACAGGAGTACCTCAGAAGTGCTGGGGTGTTTGCTCACAGGCAGGAGCCGGAGAGCAAAGCTCGTCTTCCCTCAGTGCCGGTGGACTGCTACGAGAGGCGCTCCAGGCCACTTGGACTTTGCTGGGCCCCTATGAGAGGACAGTCATACCACTCCCCATTACTACAGGGGGGATTAGTGACCCTCCCACTCTTGTCCCCTCAGTCCTGCTCCCAGATAACCCACCCAGCCGCTGCTATCGGGGAGCCAGAACTAAAGCAGAAGGTTGTGGGGCAGGTTCATGGGCTACCTCAAGAGTTCTGTCCCGGGGCTGGAGCCATAGCACAGCGGGTAGGGTGTTTGCCTTGCACGCGGCCAACCCGGGTTCGATTCCCAGCATCCCATATGGTCCCCCGTGCACCGCCAGGGGTGATTCCTGAGTGCAGAGCCAGGAGTGACCCCTGAGCATCGCTGGGTGTGACCCAAAAAGCAAAAAAAAAAAAAAAAAAAAGTCGTGTCCCCTGCCTGGGTTACAGGTACCATTTCACCAGCTGTCTGGCCTCAGCCACTCATCTTTCTGGGCCCAGCTTTATTTTTGTTTTGGGGGCCTAACCACTCTCAGGACATACTCCTGGCAACGCTTGAGAGACCCTGTGTGGTTCCTTGGGGACCTGATGCAGGTTGGCTGGGCGCAAGGCAAGCACCTGACCTGCTACACTATCTCTCCGGCCCATGACATATTTATTTATTCATTTATCTTACAAAGCTGTTCATGATTGGATCCCAGAAATACAGTATTCCAACACCCATCCCTCCACAGCACACACCTTCCAGCACGAGTCACCAGGTTCCCTCCCCTCACCCCCACCCCCACTTGCCTCTATGGCAGGTGCTTTTCTCTTCTCTCTCTCTCTCTCTCTCTCTCTTTCTCTCTCTCTCTCCTTTTGTGGTTTGCAATATTGATACTGAAAGGCCATCCAGAATATCCCCTACTTACCTTAACCCTCAGCTCTGTCCAGTGTGATCATTCCCAGCTATTATTTTCATATCGGCCTCTTTATCTTATCTACCCTCAGTCCCACACACACTTGTGGTTAGTTCCAACCATTGAGCATGGATATTATTCTTCATATATATGCATATATATGTATGTATGTGTGTGTGTGTACACACCACAAATGGGCTGGAGCAATAGCACAGCAGGTAGGGCATTTGCCTTGCATGTGACTGACCCAGGTTTGATTCCTCCATCTCTCTCGGAGAGCCCGGCAAGCTACTGAGAGTATCATGCCAGCATGGCAGAGCCTGGAAAACTACCCGTGGCATATTCAATAAGCCAAAAATAGTAACAAGTCTCACAATGGAGACGTTACTGGTGCCTGCTTAAGAAAATCGATGAACAATGGATGACAGTGACAGTGATACAGTGATACCACAAGTGAATGCAGTAATTCTATATCTGTCTTTTATAGGCAAAATTCATGACTTCATTTTTCCTGACAGCTGCATAGTATTCCACTGCATAGATGTGCCATGGTTTCTTTATTCATCTGTTCTTGGGCACTCAGGTTGTTTCCCAATTCTGGCTATGGTGAATAGTGCAGCAATGAACATAGGAGTACAGATGGTGTTTCTGCTGTATGTTTTTGGGCCCCCAGGGTATATTCCCAGAAGTGGTATTGCCCTGTCAAATGGGAGCTCAATTTCTATTTTTTTGAGAAACGTTCATATTTTTTTCCCAAAAGAGACCATGCTGTATTTTTTTTTTTCTTTTTGGGTCACACCCAGCGGATGCACAGGGGTCACTCCTGGCTCATGCACTCAGGAATCACCCCTGGCGGTGCTCAGGGGACCATATGGGATGCTGGGATTCGAACCCGGGTCGGCCGCGTGCAAGGCAAATGCCCTACCTGCTGTGCTATCGCTCCAGCCCCATGCTGTATTTTCTTAACCTGAAAAGTGACCATCAAACTGGCACCGAGAGTGCAGGTTGGTGGAAGAATGACAAAGAGATGATGTAAATCTAATTCTTAAAGCGATGCAGAGCACGTTCCTAGTGCTCAGCGGACAGGCCTGGTTTGCTTACAGGCTAAATGAAGAACAGCTCTTGAAGCTCCTGTGTGGTCCCTGACTGTGCACTCGCCGAGACTCCTCTTCGAGGAAGCCAATGTGGATGGTGCCTTTCACGTCACTTCCAGTGTGAAGATGAACTGATTTTGCTCTGCCGTTGACTGGTGTGAAACGGGCATTAAAGGGATAAGTGGGTGTAGGGACTCTGCCTCTCCCGGAGCCTGAGACAAAGCACAGCAGCTAAGGGAACTTCCTTGCAGTCAGCCACCCACGTTCCATCCCTGGCATCCCAGATGGTCCCCCAAGCCCCATCAGGGATGATCCCTGAGAAGAGAGCCAGGAGTAAGCTCTGAACGCTTCCGAAGTGCTTCTCCCCGCCCCCCAAGAAAACAAAACAAACCAAATTCTTTATCTCTCATTAGGCAGAGAAAAGTGTTCCCATTGATGAGAAGGAGACCCGGGTTGTGGGGGCTGCTCTATGGGCCGGGTGCCATAGGGTCTTGTTCTCCATCGTTTTAGAGTTTAGGGTAACCTCTCAAGTGCATGCTGCTGAAGCACCAGCTTGAAAGGAGGTAGAGAAATAGAAAGGCAAGAGGATAGCATTCCCTCTTTTTTTTTTTTCTTTTTGGGTCACACCCGGCAGTGCACAGGGGTCATTCCTGGCTCATGCACTCAGGAATTACCCCTGGCGGTGCTCAGGGGAGCATATGGGATGCTGGGATTCGAACCTGGGTCAGTCACGTGCAAGGCAAACGCCCTACCCGCTGTGCTATCACTCCAGCCCCAGCATTCCCTCCTTTTCCGTATGCCTGAATTCCCTACAATACAGCCCTCTGTCTAGCTGGAGTGGGCACGTGACCCCTCACTTGCTGCAAGGGCTGCTGGGATATGTAGTCTTTATTCAATGTGGCCGCATGCTCCTGCTGAAATGAGAGTTCTTGGGGCTCGTGCTTTGCAGGTGGGATGTCTGGGTTCCACCCGCTGTCCCTGTGTGGTCTCCTGGGTACTTCTGGGAGTGATCCCTGAGCATTACACCAGGAAAGGACCCCAAAACCAACTTAAAAATATTCCATTAGGTGTGCCTGTCAAATAAACATAAAGCAATAACAGAATAGAGGCCAGAGGGAGAGGGAGAGAGAGAGAAAGAGAGAGAGGGCGGGGGAGAGAGAGAGAGAGAGAGAGAGAGAGAGAGAGAGAGAGAGAGAGAGAGAGAGAGAGAGAGAGAGAGAGAGAGAGAGAGAGAGAGAGAATACAGCGGGTAGGGCACTTGCCTTGCATGCAACCGACTTCAGTTGGATCCCTGACACCCCATATGGTTTCCTGAGCACCACCAGGAGCAATCCCTGAGCACAGAGCCAAGAATAAGCCCTGAACATCTTCAGGGGTGGCCCCCAAACAATGACAAAAGCCTACAATAACAAAATAAGAGTTCTCCAGTCAGTCAGGGAGATACTTCAAAGGGTTGGAACTCATGTCCGGCACACATAGGGTCCTGGGTTCTGGCACACATGGGGTCACTGGCACTGCCTGTTCTCCTGTGCATGGCCTGGGGGCCCCCTGCACCACGGGGGTCTGGGGGGCCTAACCAGAAGCAAACAAAAGGAAATGAAAGCAACTGAGTCCTCAGGAAAGGAGGAGAGGAGTCGATAATAGGGCACAGTCCGAGACGCGGCACTCGTGTTACAGGTCCGGTGACTCAGAGCCAGCAGGAGAGGAAATTTCCAAGTTCTAGTCAGATGCCCACATCTGAACCTGACTCGGCCACGATGGACAGTCTTTCTAAAAAGCATATGTCATCATTATTGATTATGACTTAAAGGTGTGTGACTCATTAAAAAATAATTACTGGTCATCTGCCATCAGCCGGGTGCTGAGCTAGGCTAGACCAGGGGACTTAATGACGAGTAAAAGGACACTTCAGCCAATATCTCAGGTTACGTGTAATTTAGTGGGAGAGACGGAGAATGAGCAGTCACACCAATGAATGGTATAATGTTCAGTGATGACAAGCGACAGCATGTGGCCTCTGAGGAAGGGACCACCCACCAGGAGATGAAGGATGAAAAGGCATGAACTAGCAAAGGGCAGTGGTGATGGTGGTACAGGTGAAGAGAGCAGCTTGGGCAAAGGCCCTGTGGCAGGAGACAGAAACAGGGCTGGAAGAGGCAGCTGGAGCTCCAAGAGAAAAGGGTCGCATGGCTGAAGAGTCAGCTGTAGTGATGGAAAAATCCAGACCAGGAAGGGCTTCAAAATTGCCCCAGGGGTTGGAGAGAGAGAGAGAGAGAGAGAGAGAGAGAGAGAGAGAGAGAGAGAGAGAGAGAGAGAGAGAGAGAGAGAGAGTGAGTACTGTGGGTAAGGTGGCTTGCCTTGCATATGGCCGGCCCAGGGTTCAATGCCTGCCAATCCATGTTTTGCGGGCCTCAGCACCTACTGGAGCCTTGCCAAGAGTAAGAGTGATCCCTGAGCACAGAGCCAGGAGTAAGCCCTGAGCACAGCTGGATACGGAAAAAAACATAAAGGAGTCACCCCAGGTAGTTTCCACTTTTTCCCAGACACAGAATGGGAAGTGCTTCCTGCAGGGAAGAGGTAACGGGAGAGACTAGATCAGATCTGCCTCTCTGTGGCTGCCGTGCTGGGAGGAGGTGAAGGAGGCCGAATGGATGCAGAGAACACTGGCCCAGTTGCCCAGGTAACAGCTAATAGGCACTGTGGACTGGGCTGGAGGCTAAGGAGGAGAGGAAAAATCAAGCTCAGCGCTGGCAGACTGGACTGGAGGATGGGAGAGATGACATCCGGGTTCTGTGGCTGCGAGACTGGGTCGGTGCTTGAGCCATTCAGGGAGGTGGAAACCCGGGAGGACTAAATTCTGGCTCAGGCCAGGGGGCTGGTCCTTGGTGCTTTGGGCCGACCAAGGGGAGGGGGCCCGAGGCAGATAATGGGGTGGTTGGTTGCTGAGAGGAAGGTTGGAATTGTCTGCTAGTCGGCCTGTGAGTCATCTGCGTGTGGGTGGGAACTGAAGTCATCGGAGACTGGTAGATCCTGTTCCTTCTGGGGTCTAGGAAGGTTGGGAGATGCTAGGTGGAGGAGCCAGATGGGAAAGGGAAAGCAGAAAACTGTGTGGTGCTTTTCTTCCTTGGGAGAATGGTGAAAAGCCGAGGTCTGAGTGCAGGTAACCGAGACTTTGTTTCAACAGACTCTGACAACCAAGGCACTCACCACACACCAGCTTTGGAGCCAGCGCACTCAGAGGCCTTCAGGGTGGGTGTGTGAGGCTACCTGATGTCACCAGGGTCACGGTCTTTCCCCATCTCTCCACTCCGTCATCCAGGGTATAGACTCAGTCAGGGAAGGCTGGCTCTGCCCGGTCCTAAGATGATAAGCTTCCTTGTTGGCATTTAGGAGGGAAGGGTTAACAGGGGTGGGGGGGCACCAAGATGAAGATTCCTTGCTCTTAAGAGAGAGAGGAGTTGGGGCTGGAGCTATAACACAGTGGAGCGAGGAGGGCGTTTGCCTTGCATGCAGCTGACCAGGGTTAGATCCCTGGCAGTCATATGGTCCCCGAGCACTGCCAGGATGATCCCTGAATACAGAGCCAGGAATAACCCCTTGAGCTTCACTGGGTGTGACCCAAAATAAAAGACAAAGGAGAGAGAAAGAGAGAGAGAGAGAGAGAGAAAGAGAGAGAGAGAAGAGAGAGAGAGAGAGAGAGAGAGAGAGAGAGAGAGAGAGGAGAAAAGGAGAAGTGAAGTTTCTCACCACTTTTCAGCAAACCTCTCTGTAAGTCTGACTGTTCTGAACTAGACATGCCCGTATTTCTCAACATGTAGGGACTGGGATTACTCTTAGACTAGTTAAGACCATCCCAATGTGCAGGGCTCGGGGCTGGAGCAATAGTAGGGTAGGGTGTTTGCCTTGCATGCGGCCAACCCGGGTTCGATTCCCAGTATCCCATATGGTCCTCTGAGCACTGCCAGGGGTGATTCCTGAGTGCTGAACCAGGAGTAACCCCTGTGCATTGCCAGGTGTGACCCATAAAGCAAAAAAAAAAAAAAAAAAAGCCAACGTATAGGCCTCCTAATCAGGGCGGGGTGCCTCTAGGGAAATAGGGTGTCAGCCTACAGCCCCCACACTCCGACCTAGAGGATATGCAGGCTAGGGCCTCACCTCCTGGTGAATCTGAGACGGGAAGTGGATTTTAGTGACATGACCTTGCTGAACTTTCGGTGAGGCAGGGACAGATTTGTATGTTGAAAGGTCACTAAGGCAGATGGCAGTGAGGATGGGTGGGTGGTCCAACCTGCAATCATTTTGGGTAATGCTCCTTGGGGGGGGCAGGGAGGCACACCCGGTGATGCTCAGGGCTTACTTCTGGCTCTGCACTCAGAAGTCACTTATGGTGGTGCTTGTGGGGCATAAGGGATGCTGGAGGTCGAACCCGGGTTGGCCGCACCAAGGCACCAAGACCTTATCACTTCCGCCCCCACCATTCCCAAATACCTTAAAGCTTCATTCACTCACATTTTTAGTCTGGCTCTTGAACTGTTGACTTTGTGACCCCAGGATGAGGCGCGTGTGTGTGCGTGCGTGTGTGCATGCATGTGAGAGGGGGAGAGAGAGAGAGAGAGAGAGAGAGAGAGAGAGAGAGAGAGAGAGAGAGAGAGAGAGAGAGAGAGAGAGAGAGAGAGAGAGGGGAGAGAGAGATTCATCCAAAGGAAGCCAGTCTTGATGTTAAGAGGTCCCTGGAGCTGAAGCTGAGTGACCTCTGGGGGCAGCTCTAGACTGGTGAAGCTATAAGGTAGAAAACACAGGGGGCAAATTCCCAGTGCCCCTTACTACCCCCCCCCATATTCCCCTCCCCTCCTCTCCCCCCCATCACAAGGTCTAGAGGCACAAGTGAGTGGCCAAAGTCCCTTTAATATCCCTGAATTGCGTTACAAGTAATACTGCTGGAGGTGAGGAAGGGGTGGGGATGGGGGGGGGTGGGCGTTGGGGGGGGGGCGGGGAGAAGGGGGGAGCGCCTAGCGCTCATACAAAATATGGCCAAAAGGCGTAGCATGCATGGAAAATTATTGCTGTCGGAAGTTCCTATCTACAGGGTCAACACCCTCCGTAATTGCTTCTGCGGCCCCCCTCTCCCTCCCCCTATCCCTGGGCCTCCCTCCCCTGGGGGGGGGGCCGGGGGCCAGCCGAGGTGCGCTGAGATGCGCCGGGCTCCACCCTGCTTTGTGGGTAAGCGCAGAGCGGGGGAGGGCGGAGAGTCCAGGCCTCGAGGGGTCCCCCGGAGCGGGGCGTCGAGTGCCTGGCGCAGAGGCGTGTGCTTAAAGCAGAGGGGCCGGGCCCGCGGGCGCGGAGGCTGTGCCCGGTCCTGCCCGGGCATGCACTAGCGGCGGGGGAGGTAGTGTCGGCCGGCCCGCGGGAGCCCCTCTGCACGGAAGAGTTGCATAGACGTGGCCGGGAGTGAGCACGCCTCCCGGGGGGCGGAGCAGGCCGTGGGCCCCAGCGGGGCCCGGGGCTCAGTCGGTCCCTGGAACCTGGGGTCCCTCAGAAGAGGAATACGTGGGGGAAACAAATAGAGGAAGCGGCTCGCTCCGGGGACCGGAGTGAGCATGCAAGAAGGCTCAGGAGGACGGGGACCTGCCCCAAGAAGCGCCCTCCTGGCGCCCCTGCCGGACCCCCAGGGAGTCAGCGGGGTAGCACCCCACCCTCCGCGCGCAAGGCCCTCCTCCAGCCTCCTTCCCAGAGTTCAGGCTCTGAGGAGGGCGGGCCTGGCCCCTCACCTCCCTCCCGAGAAGGGGTGGGGTGCGCGAGGGCGGAGGGGAGAGGGGGGGAGAGGAGCCGGCCCTCCGTGGCCTTTGCTGCCCCTCCCCTCGCCTGGCTCCCTGACCTCCCAGTCCCGCTGGGGAAGCCAGACAGTTCCCTGGGTGAGGCCAAGAGATGAACTAGAACAATAAATAGATAAATAAATAAATACACCAAGAACGGGAGAGGTCCAGCCGGACAGAGGGAAGGGCGTGTGCGAGGTGCCTCCGACCTCCCCCCCAACAAAGCGGGGGTACCTGTAGTTCTGGGGGTAGGGGAAAGTGCTCAGAGAATGTGGGGAGAGGGCGTGGGGGTGGGGCGGGGCGCTGGATGTCCAGGGGAGGGCTGGCCTGGGGCGAGAGGGGGTGCGCGTGAGCGGAGTGGGCCCTGAACTGGCCAGGCCAGGGCAGCACAGAGAAGGGGGCTGCTGGAGCGGGTGAGGGGCACTGGGAATTTGCACCGGCCCCCCCCACCCGTGGACAAAGGAGAACGCAGGTGAGTGGGGTGGAGTGGCTGGATCTGTGGGGGGGGGATATGGCGGGGACTGGTGTAGACTGGGGACCCCTAGACGCATACAGGGGAGCGGAGGACAGAGGGATGGTCCGGGCTTGGAATGAGGCCCGAGGGCTGCGGGGGGCCTCTGTCTTGCTGAGCCTGGGGAAACCAAGGCAGGCGTGAGCGCCAAGGGTCAGGCTGGGCCCTAGATTGGGGGCGACAATAAGAAAGATCCGGCGCTCTGCCAAGGGGAAGAGCCAGGCGGCGGGGGGTGGGAGGGGGTGGTGGGTGGGGGTTGGCGTGTAGCAGAGGCGCAGGTTGTAGGTGGAAGATTCCAGCTCTGGTGCCTGAGTTGGGAGCCTGGAGGGTGTGGGCTGGGCTGGGGGTCGGGGTGGGGGTGGTCACGATGCCAGTCTCGGGAGGGAGCCGGAAGGGACGCTGCGGGTCAGGGCGCGCCGGGCTGGGGAGCGGGGAGGGGCTGGCGACAAAGTTCCGGGCTGCGGGGGGGAGGGTCCCCCACGAGGGACGCGGGCAGGGGAGACGCAGCTGGGGGCTTGGAGACGGCGCGGGGGGGCGCCGCCGCCGCTGTGTGTGGGGGGGGGTTGGGGACCCGGGGCGCGGGCACGCGGGGCTGCAGGCTCAGCTGGCGGGGCCGGCGGGGGGCGGCGGGGGCGGCTCGGCGCCCTTGACGCAGGCGGCCTCGCAGTGCTTGTGGAGGTAGGACTTGAGCGCGAAGCTCTTGTCGCACTGGCGACAGCGGTAGTGCTTGAAGGCCGAGTGCGTCTGCATGTGCGCGCGCAGGTTGGAGCGGTCGGCGAAGGCCTTGCCGCAGTGCGCGCAGCCGAAGGGCTTCTCGCCCGTGTGCGAGCGCATGTGGCCCTGCAGCAGCCAGGGCCGCGAGAAGGCCTTGCCGCACACGCCGCACTTGTGGCGCAGGTTGTGCGTGAGCACGTGCATGGCCAGCGCGGGCATGGACACGTACGCCTTGCCGCACGTTGGGCACTTGCGCGCCAGCTGGCTGTCCAGGCTGCGGTGGGTCTGCTTGTGGCGGCTCAGGTTCGACGACGTGGCGTACGTCTTGCCGCACTCGGCGCACGCGTGCCGGTGCCCGCCGCCCGCCGGGGCCCCCGTGCGCCCCGCGCGGGGCCCCCCGGTGCTCGCGGGGTCCCCCGCGCCCGCCGCGTCCCCGCCGCCCGCGCCCCGCCGCCGCCGCGAGCGCCCGTCGGAGATGAAGAAGGCGTCCATGGAGTAGCTGTCGGTGACGGCCGCCTCCCCGCGGAAGTAGCGCGCCGACAGGCTGGACTGCGGGCTCTCGGGGTCGCTGTACTCCTCGGGCGCCGCCGGCGGGTAGGCAGGCTCGGCGGGCGCCAGCTCCAGGCCGGGCTTCTGGTCTGCATCGTAGCTGCTGGGGGGCAGGCAGTGCGGGGCGTAGCCTGCAGGGGGCGACAGAGGCGCGGGAGGAAGGTGAGGCGGGGGAAAGGCCGAGCCGGAGGACCCTTGGGGGTGTGGACACTGGGTGGCCACCCCCCTGCGCCCTCCGGCTAGGTCGCCCCTGGCCACGTTGACAAAAGAACGGCCGTAGGAGGCCGGAACGATGGTACAGCGGGCAGGATGCTTGCCTTGCTCACCGCCGACCTGGTACCCCGCGCTCCCCGGGACTGATCCCAGAGCGCACAGGCTGGAGTAAGCCCTGAGCACCCGCAGGTGTGTCCCCCACCCCAAAATGCAAAGGACGATCACTGCATGTGGGTCAGGGGTCCGTAGCAGGCACCCCTGCGTTTGGTGCCAGGCTGCAGCCCTTCCTCCAGAGGCCGCAATAACCCTCACCCACCCACGGGTGCTCCTGGCTTTGTGCCTTAGCAGACTCATCACAGGGCAAGCTTTTTGGTTGTCATACCCACTCTGCAGAGAGAGAGAAACTGAGGCTTATAGCGCTGAACCACTAAGCTCGCGGCTGCAAAGTGATGGGGACCTGGATTCAAGCCTCAGCAGCCAGGTGCCCAAGCCCCGCCCCGACTTCTTTTGGTTCTAACAATATGCAGACCCCCCGGGATTACATCGAGTGTGAATCTCAGTGGCTGCTTTCACCAAAGGGAACTTTGCAACTGGACTCTCTCCCCGAGTGGACAGAACAGAGGTGGCGAGATACCGCCGTAAGCCTTGACTGTGCTCCAGTTCTGCCTAGCGCGTGAAAGTCATTTAGCTAATTGTCACAGACCCCGCAAAGTAGGGACTATTATAACCCCCGTGTTCAGCGTAAGGAAATTGAGAGGGAACACACGGTAATTGCTATATAAATGTTAGCTGTTATAATTATGCTTTTCACTTGCTGGAGAAAGTGACTTCTCTGAAGATTATTTAATTGTCTGCCTCCCCCACCAGCCCCTGCCGTTTCCGGGGCTGGATAACCCCTGTGTGCCCAGCACGGCCCCTCGGAGGAGGTGCGTGGTAAGGAGATGCTGCAGGAATCCAATCACACTCCTCCTGAGCCCAGGCTGAGGGAGGGTTTTCCACAGCTCCCGGGGGTGCGGCCACGGAACGTCCTTGCGCTTGCTCCCAGCCTGCTCTGCTTCCTCCTCCACAGACTGCTCTGGAGCCCCTGTGAGAATGCTCCCCTCCCCACCTCCGAGTGCCCCCGCAAATCCTGTCCACCTGGGCCACGGCGAGGATGGGTGGATGGGCGAGTGAGACTTTCCCAGGGGATCCCAGAAGGGCTCCCAAGGGGTGTTGTTGGGGGGTGTGTGCCGCACCCAGAGTTGTCTGTCGTCCAGGTCAGCCTGGTCCTAGCAGGTGCCCTAAGGACGCCAGTGCTTAGGAATTCCTGCAGACACGCACAGGGGGTGGTCAGCCCGCTGTGAAATGGCCATGTTCTCCTGTGACCTTGGAGTCAGAGACTCTCTCTGAGGTTGCCCGGCTGGGGGGAGGCAAAGCCTGAGAGTTGCACCTCTCATCACCCTCAGAGCTCCCCTGCTCCAGTGAGTGAGAGCCCGACCAGGACCCCCCACCCCGGACCCCTCTCTGGTGAGAATTCCTGCTGACTCAGTCTCTTGCCTCACCCTGCAGGTGGGGTGGCCATGGGCCAATGTCTGTGCCCACGCGCTCCCAGCTTTTTTTTGGGGGGGGAAGGGGGTCAGGACTTTTTGAGTCACACCCAGTGATACTCTGGGGTTACTCCTGGCTTTGCACTAAGAAATTACTCCTGGTAGTGCCCAGGGGATCATAGTGGATGCTGGGCATCAAACCCGGGTCGGCCGTGTGCAAGGCAAATGCCCTACCTGCTGTGCTATCGCTCTGGTCCCATGCTCCCAGCTTTGAGGGGGTGGGAGCGCGTGTTTTTCCTGTCCCTCCAGCTGCACACAGGCCCTGTGCGCAGGACTAACTGGGGACTGTGAGGTGGAGGACTTAGAAGGGAGGAGTCTACAGTCAGGTGCAGAGAGAGTAGTGCAGGGGGGCAGTTTAGAAGAGGGGGCTTTCCCGGACTTTCCCCTCTACTTCCTGCCTTTCTGTTTTTGGAAGTTCCCAAGACCCAGGCTCCCTGCCCAGTCAACAGGGAGTATGGTTTAAGCTGAGCTAATGGGGTGGGGGCTGGAGCGATAGCACAGCGGGTAGGGCGTTTGCCTTGCATGTGGCCGACTGGGGTTCGAGTCCCAGCATCCCATATGGTCCCCCGAGCACCGTCAGGAGTAATTCCTGAGTGCAGAGCCAGGAGTAACCCCTGTGCATCACCGGGTGTGACCCAAAAAGAAAAAAAAAAAAGACTGCGCTTAGTGTACTTCCGGACTACCCCTCGCCCTGTACTTCCTCCCCTTGTAATCACCCAGGCAACGAGAAAAACAGTCAAGAGAAGGAGCAAGGACTGGAACCCAGCACACAGCACCCCTGTTTCCCACATATTGGGCATTTCCTGTTGGGAGGAGGGTTGTCCACCCTCAAATTGTAGTGCCACAGCTAGTGACCACTCAATAAATATGTGTAAAATGCGTGTGATCAGGACTGGCCAGCCCCTGCCCTTCCCCCCTACTCTGTGTTCTGTTTCATCCTGAGACCACTTGCTTCTGAGACACAGATTCTAATGGGTGGCTGTTAGCAAGAATTTCTGGTCCTTTTTTTTAGAATATAGGGACAGGAAGGCCTTCAAATGAAGGCTGACCTTGTGACTGGTGCCTGGCCTAGGGGTTATTAGGGACAGTTGGCCTGCTGGTTTAGAGCCTGGCTTTGGGGCCAGGCTACCTGCACTGAGTTTCAGCTTCACCTGCCTCAGCTGTGTGATCTTGAACAAGATACTTAACCTCTCTGTACCCCTGTTTTTTTCCAGTTGTAATGTGAAGGGTAGGAAAAGCCACTCACTCAGAATTGCAGTAAGGAGTCCCTGAGTAGTCAAGCAGAAATGTGAACAATTAATCGTCAGCCCTTTCAGAGCACCAGTATGTGTGTTTTTTTTTTCTTTTTGCGTCACACCGGGAATGCTCAGGGGTTACTCCTGGCTCTGCACTCAGGAATTACTCCTGATGGTGCTCAGGGGACCGTATGGGATGCTGGGAATCGAACCCGAGTTGGACGCATGCAAGGCAAACGCCCTACCCGCTGTGCTATTGCTCCAGCCCCTCTACCTCAAGTTCTGGTGAGGAAAATTTCGGAGGCATCATGGGAACTCCGTTGGTTACTCCTCACCCAAACTGGGCTGTCCGCCGGGGGTGCCCTCTGGTGGCGGTCTGCAGAATGGCAGCACACTACCCAGGCAGCTGGGGCGGGTGGGGCTCCTGCTTCCTTTTAGGGTCAGCTCAGACAAAGACCGCCCACCCGCCTCAGAGCCCTGCAGAAGTGCCTTCAGGACCAGAAGTGTGAGGCCAGACCTGTGCCCGGCAGCTGTGGCTTTTGGGCATGGGTTGAAGTGGGGGTGGGAGGGGGCGAGCCCCCCTCCCCCAAGTTTTCCTGTTCCTGTCCTGTGGGCTCGGTGACCTCGGCTGGGCTGTGCAGGAAGAAGACGGGGTGCCCCAAGGACCTTTTGGGGCTTGTGTCTGAATAGAGCCCTCCGGGATGCCCATTGTCCTGGCCTCCCCCAGCCCTCACCACCCCTGCCCCATCCTTCCTGGATCCCCCTTGGATGCGCCACCCCCGTGGTCCTCGTCCCAGCTATGTGACTCGGGCCAGTGACCTAACCTTTCTGGTGCCCCAGCTGTGGGAGGGAGCTCACAATAGCGCTGAGTGAGTTAATGCATGTGAAGTGCTCGGCACAATGCCAGGCCCCAGGACCCTCTTGAGCGGTTATTGTCCGTGCTCCTTAGTGTCGCCCCCGCCTTTCCAAGTGGTGCCCTTCTCCTCGGCTCTGTGGCGGGAGAGAACACACAGAGGCTTCCCAGGCTGCTGTGTGACTTTAGGCAAACCACCACACCTCTCTGGGCGTCCACCCTGAGAATATTCTAGGTCAGCCAGTCTCGACCAGTGCCATATCCCAGACTCACCCCTGACCAGTGTCCCCAGGATATCCTAAGGGGCCACAGAGGAAAACTGTGTAAAGGTAGGGGGGTAGGGGGAACGTATGGCATGAGACTAAGAGGCTGACCAGCAGGATGGGAGTGTGTGTGTGTGTGTGTGTGTGTGTGTGTGTGTGTGTGTGTGTGTGTGTGAAGAGGTCAGAGGGCCAGAGGGGGAACCAGGCTGAGAAGCACTGCCCTAGGTCACTGCCAGCCCTGCTGATGCTCTGTGGCAGCCCGGTGGGCAGCCTGGAGGGGGAGGGCTGAGCTGCCTCTGCCCTAGCTGGCCTGGTGAGATAGGCGGTCCAGTTTGGTTTGGCTTGCGGGGGCGGGGTGGTGGTCGCACCCATCCATGCTCAGGGCTCACTCCTGGCTCTGGGCTCAGGGCTCACTCCTGGTGAGGCTCAGAGGACCCTGAGGGTGCCAAGGGTTTTGAACCCAGGGTGGCTGCATTTAAGGCACCCGCCCTTCCCACTGGACTCTCGCTCTCGCCTCGGCTTGGGGTTTGGGTCTGGATAGAGGCAGGAAAGAGATCCAGGGCTCACCCTGACACTTGTGCTCCTGGCTGTGTGACCTTGGGAGAATCAAACAGCCTCTCTGGGCTCAAATTCCCCCCAAGTGAAGGCTTATGACCAGCGACACCCCTGCGAGTTTCGCTAGAAATCTTGG
The DNA here is from genome assembly GCF_027595985.1 of Sorex araneus. Lineage (NCBI taxonomy): Eukaryota > Metazoa > Chordata > Mammalia > Eulipotyphla > Soricidae > Sorex > Sorex araneus. The sequence continues at coordinate 115,144,435 of NC_073306.1, read as the reverse complement.
GGCCAGCAGATGTGGTTCTGTTCGCTGAGACGCGCTCTGGTGTACCCTGCTCTAAAGTACAGACTGAAGGTCTTCGATTAAGGTGTTTTGTTTTTTTTTTAATCCTATACCCCAAGGAGTGCTGGGGAGGAATTTTAGGAGAATCAAGGTGCTGAGTTCTCTGCGGGCACAGTGCTGTCCCCTGTAATGCAGGGGAAGGGGGGGGCTCTCCAGTGCACCCTGTGACCGCCTCTACCCAGGCTTCCCGCTCCCTCGGAGCCCGCACCGCCCTGCCCTGCCGTGCCAGGCACTGCACCAAGCCCAGAGGCCCAAGGATGTGCCCAAGGGCACTGCAGGAGCGCTGAGGCTGGTGACCCTCCAAAGGCCTCGCTTGCCCCCACACACGCAGGGGAGCGCGGAGCCAGCTCAGGGCAGGGCGATTTCCCATTGCTGGGGGGCGGGGTGGGGAGGGGTGGGGGGTAGAACTTTCATCAGGCCCCCCCGGTCCCCTGACTCCAGGTGGCGTGAGTCTGGCGGGATGCTGGGACTGTGGACCTGGGTGGAAGCCGCTCTGCGGAGTGCTTCAGACCCCTGCAAACTTTTGCAAGTCATAACAATGAATAAAAAGTGAGATGTGTCTCGTTTCTCATGCAGTTGCCTGGGGCGCAGTGCGTGAGTGGGACCCCTGCTCAGGTCTTTCATCCTGCAGGAGCTGGGCCCCCCCGAGGGCCTGTCCCTGCCTCTGGTCCCAGAGCAGGCTCGGACCCCGACTCCCCGCCTCTCCAGCCCCTTTTCCCCTTGCCCCTCCCGGCCTCGCATCTGGGATGGGCAGTGGAGGAGAGGGGCCTGGTGGACCCGCTTTCCAGGCGGGCCAGTCCTGCCTGGGTGGGGGTGGGGAGGGCGGGGGGCTGCAGGGGCTGCTGCCTGCTCTATTTCGAGCTGTGCCAGGGCCTGGGGCCTTGAGAAACAGCTCCAGCCAGCTGAGCAGAAAGCCAGGTCTGTCAGCAGCAGAGCGGGATAAAAATAGTTTCTCCTGTCTGCTCACAGCGCCGGGCAAAGGGGCTGCTGCCACCCCCCTCCCTCATTACAGCATCTTTGTGAGCCGTTTCCTGGGCGCTGGACCAGAAACCCACCTCCTCGGAGGGCCCTGCAGCTGCGGCAGCTGCCCTCGGGGGAGGGGGTCCCCGGGGGGCAGATGAGCTCTCTGTGTGTATGTGTATGTGTATGTGTGTGTGTTGGGGGGGCGGGGGGTGCTGCAGAGTCGGGTCTGTCTGTCGGGCATGGCGCCGACACCCAGGGTGTGTCTCCAAGACGGGGAGCCCCACCCCGCCATTCCCCATGTTCTGTTTCTTCCTGATGGTGACCCAGTTCCTGGAGGCCTACGGGAGGCTCACAGCTCTGCAGGAATCAACAGGAAAGGTTTTGGGGGCGAGGGTGGGGGGAGTGAGAGAGGCTAGGGCTGGGAGGGGTCTCCTCTGGGGGGAGCTTACCCAGTCCCCATCTCCTCTCCAGGCCTCCCCCCTCTGCCCCCCATCCCCCTGCTGGCCCTGAAGAGTCCTGATCCCTGCGGACCCAGAGGCAGGAGGGAAGTAGCTGGACTCTCCACTCGGGGGCTGCCCAGGGCTGGGAAGAAGGTGGTCGAGAGTTGGGGGGTGGGGGGGACTCACCACGCCTACCCCCTTATCCTGGGGCTTCAAAACTGGAACATGTGGGTGAAGCACCCAGGAGGGAGGCCCGATGGGGTCCATCATTTCTGCCCATGTCACCTTGGGGCCCCTTGAGGCCCCTGCTGACCCCCGGTCCATAGCTGTGGGTTAGAGTTCTCTCCCCTCTGCACGGCTGCTCTCTGCGGGGCCCTGGGGTTCCTTTGGGGTGTCTGGGGTGATGTCACTGGTACAGGGACTCTCTCCTGCTCTCCCTCAGGCCTTCAGGCCCTTGTGACTCTAGGCTGGAGGGGGGCCCACGGGGCCCCGAGTTCTCTCTCCTCCCTGGGTCCTATTAATCCTCACTTCCACTGAATCCTTCTTAGGAGATTTGAAATTTCTTGGAAAGTTTTAGGTCCAAACCCCGCCGCTTGATCTCATGAGAAGGGAAACTGAGGCCAGGGCTGGGAAAGACTCATCCAAGGCCACAGAGCAGGCTGATGCTGGGGGTCAGGCTGGTGGGCTCTGCTAGCCGTGCATGGACATGGACATGACCCTGGAGTAGAGGTTGGACCTGGGTTTGGATTCGCTGACGGATCTGAACCTTGACCCCTGGACTTGGACATGGTTTAGCCTGGATCTTGGGCCAGACAAGAACCTCAGACATTCACCTCGACCTCAACCTTCGAGCTGTTCCTAGATGGGGCATCAGTCACAGGGCGTGAACCTGGACCTCTGACCTGTCTCTGACCCAGGCCAGACCAAGAAGCCAGGGGGGGAAGCGGGGCTGGAGGGGACCAAGAGAGGTGGCCGGCGGGCGCCTCCCCAGCCTTCTCCGGGCTCCCTGGGTCTGTCAGGGCGGCCTTTTCCGGCCCCGTGCTCAGGAGTACTTCCTGGGGTGGCTGGAGGCTGTGGGCCAGGCGCGCGGCGTGGCCGGAGCGACTCCCTGGCACCAGCAGCGAGAGGGGAAGGCGCTGCGGCGTCACGTGGTCGCGGAGCCGAGCCGCGGGCGGCAGCAGGAGCGGGTGCTGTCGGCAGAGAGGGCAGAGGGGGTTAATGGAGCCGCCCGGGGGCCAGCCACTGCGTTAGCCTCATCGATCCTCCCTGCCGGCTCAGCGGAGGTGCTCTGAAGAGCAGGGCAGGACCAAGGGGGAGCAGCGGGAGTGGCACGTGGCTCCTGGCTGCAGCTCGGGGGTAAGGGTGAGGGCACAAAGTCCTGGGTTGGCGAGGCTGTTCCCTGCAGGCACCCTGGGAGCTGGGCCCAGGGCTCGGGGCTGGAGGAGGAGCAGAGGCCCGAGCAGGCGCCTCACCAAGGGCTGACTCTGCACTCAGCCACCCATGGGAGACAAGAGGAAGGGAAGCTGCTCAGAGGCCGCCAATAACCGCGCTGAGCGCCGGGAAAGAGGCCTCGGGCTGGGGGGAGGAGGAGGCGGCACCAGGAGATCTGCTGGCCCTGGTTCAGCAGAGTGTGTGTGGAGGGTCCAAGAGGGGGCTTCCCCTTCCCTATCTAGGGGGTCTGTGCGGGGAACCTGGAGCCTAGGACCCACTTCCGCCTTGCCCGGCCCACAGTGGCTGAATCAGAGGGACATCACACTGTGCAAGTGTGTGTGAGTGGCCGTGAGTACAAGCACATGTGTGAAAGTGTCTGTGAGCACACATGTGTGTGCGTGCAGGAGTGCATGTGGAAGTTGTGTGGAAGTGTGTGAGCATGTGTTGTGTGTGTCTGCATGTGCGAGTTTGAAAGCGTGTCCTGGGTGAGTGCATGTGTAAGTAAATTTGCGAGCAAGTGTGTGTATGAGTGCTTGAGTGTGAGTGTGTGGGTGAGCATGAGTGAAAGTGGTGTGTGAGAGTATGTATAGCACGTGGGTCAGGGGTGTGTGCGTATAAAAGTGTGGTGTGTGAGAGCATGTGTAGTATGTGGGTCAGGTGTGTGAGAGTGTACATGTGTGTATAAAAGCGTGGTGGGTGAGAGTATGTAATGTGTGTGTGTGTGTGGAAGTGTGGTATGGGAGGGTATGTGTAGCCTGTATGTGAGGGTGTGTGAAGGTGTGTGAGTGTGTATGTATGTGTATGAAAGCCTGGTGGCGTGGTGTGTGAGGGAGCATGAGTGTGTGTGTGTGTGAGACGTGTGAGAGAGAGAGAGAGGGAGAGAGAGAGAGAGAGAGAGAGAGAGAGAGAGAGGGAGAGAGGGAGAGGGGGGAGAGAAAGAGAGAGAGAGAAAGAGGGAGAGAGAGAGAGGGAGAGAGAGAGGGAGAGAGGGGGGAGAGAGAGGTAGAGAGAGAGGGAGAGAGAGGGGGGAGAGAAAGAGGAGAGAGGGAGAGGGAGAGAGTCCTCCAGGAATGTCCTGCCTCTCCCAAGCATTCCCTGAACGGGGCTAATCTTCGGTCCTGCGCCAGCCTCAGTTCTCTGCCTGTGACCCCCCTGACCTCCACATTCTACTCTGTGCCCTCAGAGATCTCCAGCTCCATCCGCCGCCATCAGACTGGCTTGTAAGAGGATCTTTCTAATAACTGCACTATCTCCAGCCCCAGGCCCTCTCCGCCTCCTCCCTCCTCCCCTCCCTCCCTCTCCTCACCTCCCCCCTCCTCTCTCTCTCCTTGTTTACCCAGCACACTTACACACGCTGGGAGAGAAAAACGTCAGCTCAGCAATTTTTCACACTTCCCTCAAATGCTCAGCAAGGTTATTTCCGGCAGAGTGGAGACAACGGGCCCCTAGGAGCCGGCGGGCTCTCCAAGGGCCCCCAGCACCCCGACTCAACAGGGGCATGAGGGGGGCCAGCCCGACCACTCCCCAGGGATGGAAGAGGCCCCTGGAACCAGGAAGGGCAGACCCTGTATTTCTGGGCCTACGAGGTCACTCCTGGTCTCCAGCACAAACCAGCCCCCGCAGAGGTGGCCAAGGCTGGCCAGTGGGCCGGGCACCGGCTCTCACCACGGGGCAGCTTGCAGAGGTGGGAGCCGAGACGGGCGGCCTCCCCTCAGCCAGCACTGGAAGTGAGGAGATCCCCACCTAACCTGCCAGTGTCCCCTGCGTTCTGTTGGACCCCCCTGCCAGGTAGCGCTGGCGCTGCCTAACCCACACTTGACTTTCACAGAGCTGAGCTTGTCAGTAGGAAGGGTACTTTGTTCATTCTACCCCAGCATTTTCCTTTCTTTTCCCTTCCTTCCTTCCTTCCTTCCTTCCTTCCTTCCTTCCTTCCTTCCTTCCTTCCTTCCTTCCTTCCTTCCTTCCTTCCTTCCTTCCTTCCTTCCTTCCTTCCTCCTTCCTTCCTCCTTCCTTCCTTCCTTCCTTCCTTCCTTCCTTCCTTCCTTCCTTCCTTCCTTCCTTCCTTCCTTCCTCCTTCCTCCTTCCTTCCTTCCTTCCTTCCTTCCTTCCTTCCTTCCTTCCTTCCTTCCTTCCTTCCTTCCTTCCCTTCTTCCTTCCTTCCTTCCTTCCTTCCTTCCTTCCTTCCTTCCTTTCTTCCTTTCTTTCTTTCTTTCTTTCTTTCTTTCTTTCTTTCTTTCTTTCTTTCTTTCTTTCTTTCTTTCTTTCTTTCTTTCTTTCTTTCTTTCTTCGCCTCCAGGAAGATAAGAGAAGGGAAGCCACTTGCCCAAGGTCACACAGCAAGCCAGAGGTCTGTGGCCCAGGTGGCCCAGGGCTGCAGGGCAGAGCAGGCTCGCAAGACTGAGGATTTCCCAGGGACTGGGGGAGTTGGCCCGGAACTCTGGGGGCAGGAGCCAAAGGTGGCAGGGAGGGGTCATTGGCAGTCAGCCCTGGCAGAACACCCCCAGGCACACCCCCCACTGATGACTATGCTCTGACCCTGCTTCTCACATTCACTCGAGCACCACCACCACCCCCGCCCCTCGCACCTGGACCCCTTAAAGCATCCTGGGGTTGAAGTCAAGGCAAGAGTAGCTGCCTGTCCCGAGAAACTGCCCGCAGTTCTGGCTGCTCAAGGGGGCGAGCTCACCCTGGGATCCTCCGCTAGCGCTAGGATAGGCCCGGGGGCTCCTGGGCGGGGACCCAGAGCTTTGTGTCAGGCCCCCAGCGGACCCGCGTCCCAGCCTGAAGCTATTTCCGCTCCGGCTCCCTGCACACACTCCCAGACCTGGCAACGGCCCCAGGTTCCCTCCCCGCCAGCCCTCAGCCAAGCCCCGTCATGTTTCTGAGCTCCTGTCCTCAACCCCTGAAGCCCTCGGGGTCAGGACAAGAGGACAATGGGGTAGGGGACACTGGGCTAAAGAAGAGGCTTGGGTCCTGCTGGGGATCATTGGCTGTCACTATCCCACGTCACTCCCTAATTTCTTGACCTTGATGAGGTCACAAAGCCCTTTACCGGACGCCCTCTTGCTACCTGGCCTGGCAGAGTGATGGAATGTGGGTGAAGTGCTCAGAGACCCCAGAGGGAGGAGCAGCAGCCCTCCAGGGCCCTGGACACTCAGCTGCCCCCACCTCATCAGCCCTTTCTTTTCTCCTCTTTTCTTTCCTTAGTCTCTCTCTCTCTCTCTCTCTCTCTCTCTCTCTCTCTCTCTTTCTCTCTCTCTCTCACACACACACACACACACACAACTCAAAGCGGATGCCACATGCCATGTCAGATCTCTCCCCTCAACAGGCACAGCCCCTGCTAGGGACTATCAGCCCAAGACCCTTTTTGTGACCTCCTTAGGGGTCCCCAAACAAGCGGTCAGAGGTGTTACCCCCCACCTCACAGGGGAACCCCTTTGGAGCCAGCTGAGCCCTCTCCCCTAAACCCTGGCGCCTGCAGGAACTTGCACTGAGTATGGAGTATGTGGTGGGGGGGGCGGGGGACTGTCAGGGAGCCTTGGGGATGGCCCTGGAGGTGGTGAGGAGCTGGGGGGTGGGGGTGGGTGCGGAGGCAAATGACCAGGAACCGCTTTGGGGAACCCTCTCCCGGAAAGCCCCCTCTCCTCGCTGTCCCCAAGACAGGCCCAGCCTTCAGGCAGGCAGTCATGTGGCTGAGGGTAACAAAAGAGTTGCAGAGAGAGGGACCAAGATCACTTGTCTGGCATTGCCAGGGGGGTAGGAGGGAAGGGAACCAGCGTCCCCCCATACCGGCGGGCGCCCACCCCACCTTCCGGGGCCAGCTAGTGCAGGCCCACTTACCTTCCCTAGTAGGGTCGCCCCCCTCCATCTGGGAGAGGGCTCACCCTCGGAGTGCCCGTGCACCCCCCCACGCCCCGACCTCAGCATCAGCCCTTCAGGGGCGCTTCTCTCTCTCCAACCCCCTTCTGGGGCCACAACTTTCAAAGTCCTGGGGCTGGATGGGGCGACCCGGAGACTTTCCTTTGTGGAACCCACCGAAGCCCCTGCCGCGCGCACCCGCCGGAGGTTGGGGTGTGTGTGCGTGGGGCGGGGGGGGGGAGGCCGGGTTTAAAAAAAATCACGGGGCGGCGCGCACACCCCCCTCGGCGTGGCTGCGACCCCCCCCCGTCCTCGCCCTCCCCTCCCCCCACCGGCTCCCACTCACTCACCGCTGTCCCCGGGCGGCCCCCGGGCTCCAGGCAGCACGTAGGCGGTCTCCAGGGGGTGGTAGGTGGGGGGCCGGCACCCCGCTGCACTGGAAGCCGTCCCCTTTGATCTTCTTCACCAGGAAGGAGCGCGGCATGGTGCGGCCGGCGCGGCGCGCGGGCTTTCAGCACTGGACAGCTCCCGGCGGGCGGCGGCGGCGGCGGCGGCCCCGGCGCGGCCTCGGGCTCCGGGCTCCCCGCTCCCCGCTCCGGGCTCCCCGCTCCGGGCTCCGGGCTCGCGGCGGCGGCGGCGGCGGCGCGCAGGCGGGCGGGCGCGGGCGCTGTGCGCAGCTCCCGGGCTGCCGGCTTTATATGGGACGCAGGCTGGAGGAGATCAGGTGGTCCCCGAGCAATGGAACTGTTCAGCGCTCTAATCCATCAAACGTCCCCCAGGACAATCGCTCCGCACACGCGTCCCCGCGAACCGGCGCAGGAGGTGGGGGCAGCCCCGGCGCAGCCAGCGAGCGAGCGAGGGAGCGAGCGGGGCGGGCAGGAGGGGAGAAAGTGAGGGCGAGAATGGCTCAGAGATAGAGAGAGACGGAGAAAAGAGGAGGAGGAGGAGGAGGAGGAGGAGGAGGAGGAGGAGGGGAGAGGGAGAGAGGGAGAGGAGAGAGAGAGAGAGGAGAGAGAAATAGGAGCAGAGAGAGAGAGAGAGGGAGAGGGAGATAAATAGGAGCGGAGAGAGCCTGAGATCAGCACAAAAAGACACGAGAGAAGCAGAGAAAGAAGACAGAGACCGAGAGAAGTAACCTCATACACTCACACACACCACGGGAGGCACCCCCCGCCCCCACACACAGAACACAGACCCCCAGGGGTGCAAAGAAAGGAAAAGAAAAGTATGAGATGGAGAGAGAAGGCTCGGAGAGGGGAGAGCGAGCTGTGGGAGCAGGCGGGGTCCAAGCACATGGGGACACAAGGAAGGGGTGGGAGGGTGTCACACAAGGAAAAAGAGTGTGAGGTCCACGGCAGAGACCCCCTCCGCCTGTGGGCCTGTCCCTGTCCCCTGCCCCCCCACCCCGCACTGAATGACCGGTGCGGACACTGGCTTTACCTAGAGGGAGTCATCGCCCCTCCTCCCCTCTCTGTTTGTCTTCCCACCTAAGAAGCCCCCTATTGGGTTTGGGGTTCAACTTTCTTCTGCCATAGCTGGAGAGGGGGGAGCGAGTCCCCAGTCCTGCTCCAGTGCCTAGCTCAGGCGGGCACTGCGAGAGGAAGTGAAAATGGTCCAGTAATTAATTTCCCTGCTGCCGGGGGTGGTGGTTTTGACACATCCGAGGCTGTGTCTTTCCCTGAATCGGGGAGCAGACAATAGAGACACGTGGACTGAGAAGGGAGAAGGGGGGAGGGAGGGGGAGCGGGGCTCCCGCTGGAACTCTGCAGGTCAGCCCCTTTGTCTCCGGGAGGATATCAGCACATCCCCACCCCGCCCCCACCCCAACCTCCCACCACGGGAGAACTCAGCCCCCTGCCTGGAGGCTACTTGGCCAAGTGCCAGGGGGGTGGGCTGGCCTCAGCCAGAGTGGGGTGGCCCGGGTGAGAGTCCCGGAACCAGACTCCAGGAATGCTGGCATCCCATTGGCTCCCAGCGTGTGTTCTCCTTATGGGCTGCTGGGGGTGGGGTGGGGAGGGGGGGCATCTCGGGTAGGCTTTTGGGATGGGGGTCATCCAATACTGCGTAGGAGGCTGGGACCCAGAAGGGGTGAAGAGGTGTCTAAGCTCTCATGGTGACTCAGCAGAAATTTCTAGAGACCCTGCTTGACCTCTCAGCTATCCCTAAATCAAGGGCTCCCCCGTCCTCCGCAGCATGGCTTAGAGACCTCACATAAAATCTGGACTGTGAATTTTGCCCAGGCTGTGCGCGATCTGGAAGGGCCCGCACACCTGTCTACTTGCATAATTTTACAGTTGTGTTTGACCTTATACGTGTGTCCCCTGGCACCTTTCTTTTTCACCATGATCACCAGGATTTGAGGGGACCGCCCCACCCCCCACAAACCCATGGCCCAGCCCACTGGCCACTACTCTGGCCACATAAGCCCAGTCTCAGAGCCCTGCTCTCGCGCTGGGAAAGTGGCCCAGGCCAGCTGGGGACAGGGCTCTATGTCGGACTGTGATGTGCAGTAGGATGTGCACGGTGGGAGCTGCTCCGTGCCTCAGTTTCCCCGTGAGTGAAATGGGTGTGATCTAAGTGCAGGGTCTCCTGGGGGCCTCCTGGAGTTGTGCATGGGAAGGGCTTAGTGCAGTACCCAGTGGCTAGTTGGGGCTCAGAAAATGTGGGTTTTCTATGTGCAGTTTTGCAGGAGTGCCCAGACCCACTTAACACATGTACAAGGTTCTGAGGAGCCAGTGGTGGCCCAGACAGCCCCTCGCCCTGGCTTCCATGGAGCAGATGTTTCAGGGATGGTGAACGGAACCCTCGATGTAAACACTATGCTTTCAGATGGTGTCTGGTGCCAGGAAGGACAGGAAACGGGGTGAGTGATGGAGAAGATTGGTCATGTTCCTAGGTGGAGTGACCATCTGGGTCTTCAGGGAGAGGTGACATCTGGGAGGACCTGTCAGCCTGGGGATGAACTGGGGGAGATGCAGAGACCTTCAGGCACCAAGGCTTGAGCAGGAGCAGGGGTGGGGAATAGCAGGGAGGGGAATAAGATGCCTTCAGACCAGAACCCTGGGTTGGGGGTAGGGTGGGATGGGGAAATGAATGATTGCAGGGGTGTGGTTCAGGCTTTGACATGGGTCTATTTATTGGTTTGGGGGAATAACTTGTTTTGCTGTTTAGCAGAGCGGGTAGGGGTGTTTGCTTTGCATGCGGCCTACCCAGGTTCGATTCTTCCATCCCTCTCGGAGAGCCCGGCACAAGCTACAAAGAGTATCCAGCCCCCACAGCAGAGCCTGGCAGGCTCCCCATGGCGTATTCGATATGCCAAAACCAGTAACAACAAGTCTCACAATGGAGACGTTACTGGTGCCCGCTCGAGCAAATCAATGAACAATGGGACAACAGTGCAACAGCCCAAACAGTGCTGTTTGTGTGGCGAAATAATTGATAATGACTCCAATAATAGTTATCATTATTATTATTGTTTTTGAGTTTGGGCTGGGTCCTGGGTACCTAGACAGATGACTAAGCAGCCCATGAGCACTGCTTGCCTGGAGGAGGTCACGCAGTTCAGGGCATCATGGATGCCAAAGCCTCAGGGACATCACAGTGGCCGGGGCCAGGGCTGGGACAGGACTTCCACCTCAGGTCCTCTCACTAGGCAGGAGGGAGGGAAATTGTCCCCTGCACGGACAGGTGGAGTCCCCTCAGGAGTGACCCCATAGCCTGGTAGGGTCAGGAGAGGGTAAGATTCGGGTCTGTCACAGTGGGCTGGATGTGTCATCAGCACCTTCCGCGGGGAAGCTTCAGTCGGGCTGACGGAGCTCACAAACACCTGCCAGGGCAGAGACCTTCGATGTGAGAGAAACACACAGTTTCACCATGAGCACCCGGAGAGAACGGGCTTCAGTCCCCCAGGCGGCCCCCGGCACCGGCTTCCTGGTTTCAGACACCTGCTCTTGGGAACTCACATCTCTGAGTCCTACCGGTAAGAAGAGAACTTGGTTCAAAGGGATGTTGGCTGCAGCATCCGAGATGGAAATCAGAGCATGCGGGAAGCGGGGAGGGGGCTGCAAAGAAGCCAGAGGCCTGGTGGCATATTCTGCAGCCATCAGAATAATCAGAGGAAGGGAAGCGCAGAGAATTCCGGTGTGAAGGAGGCAGAATCCAGAAGTCATTCACAGCATGTTCACAACTAGAAATAAAAATAAAACAAACATGCACAGAAAGTAGAGCAGGAGGCTGGTAGGACAATGGGTCTCCCCACTTTGCTTCATGCCTGCCTGTCTGCCTGCCGACTTCCTTCCTTCCTTCCTTCCCTCCTTCCCTCCTTCCCTCCTTCCTTCCTTCCTTCCTTCCTTCCTTCCTTCCTTCCTTCCTTCCTTCCTTCCTTCCTTCCTTCCTTCCTTCCTTCCTTCCTCCCTCCCTCCTCTCCCTTCCCCTCCTCTCCTCTCCTTTCCCTCCCCTCCCCCGCCCTCCCTTTTCCTCCTCTCCCTTCTCTCCTTTCCTCTCCTCTCCTCACCTCTTCTGTCTTCTCCTCTCCTCTCTTCTCCCCTCTGTTAATGTGTGCCCATTAATTTTCCAATAAATTTATTCCATTCATTATTTATGAAAGAAATATTCCATAAATTATTTTCATTCAACACTTATCTTGGGCACTTGCTAACTACGATGTACCTCTAAAAAGAAACCACAATAAAGCTCTCTTTTTTCCTTTCTGTTTTGCTTGTTTGTTTTGGTTTGGTTTGGGGCCACACCTGGTGAGGTTCAGAGGTTATTCCTGGCTCTGCACTCAGGAATCACTCCTGGTGGTACTCAAGGGACCATAGGGGATGCTGGGGGTCGAACCCAGGCGGGCCGTGTGCAAGGCAAATAGCCTACCTGCTGTACTAGCTCTCCAGCCCTGGACATTCATTCTTCTGGTGTCGAAGTTCCCCATCCATGGTAATAACTATTGTATCAGCTCCATGACCGAAGGTCTGGCACTGTCCTGAACACTTGTCTCTCACAGAAAAAAGCTGATCTTCGCCAGGGGCTGTAGATGAAAAGGATTTGAAGTCATCTGTTTTCAGGTGGAGTGCGTGCTCTGCTTTTACCCAGATGAACGCTTCTCTCTGCTCCCGTGTCTGCCTCTATTCAGTGGGGATATTGATGACTGAATGATAATGGACCTCTGAAGAGCCTAGAGCAGGGCTTGGCATGCAGTAACTTGACTTGATACATGTTGACTATTTTTGTTCCTTTCTTTTTTTGGTACCACACCCGGTGCTGTTCAGGGACTCTGCCTGGCTCAGGAGTGACCCCTGGTGGTGCTTGGAGGAACATCTGTGGTCGTGGGATTGGGCTGGGATTGGCTGTACGCAGGGCAGACGTGTTAACCGTCCCGGGGACTCTCTCCCTGGTCCCAAATTGTATTCACCAGCCTCTGATCTAAGCTTCAGCACGATGGCAGGGGAGAAGGGCTGGTAACTGGCCCCCTTACTGATGGCATGAGTAATAGGTTTGAAGTCACGAGGTGTCTGTGCCCCATCCCCATGAGGTATTGCCCACCTCCCCTTGCTCCTGTGAGCTGTGGGCTCAACCCTCCCTCATTTCCTCTGTTGTTCTCCACAGCTCGGCTCTGCCTGGCCCACCTGGTTCATTTCCAGTGTCTGGGTATGATGCCAGGGGCCTGACAGGGCCGCCCCAGCTTCCCTCTGGCACCCAGAGAGAGCAGGGCATGGGTCCGACTTGCCGGCTTCTCTCCAGGGTGTGAGGAAGGAACCAGAACCCCCACTTCCAGCACCGCCTCTGCTCCCTCTGTTTCTGGCCTCCAGCCTTCTCATCCATCCAATGGGCCTGGCCCCGCCATCCCGCCAGCCAGCACTGAACCCCGTATGCAGTCCAATGAGGAGAGTGCGTGGCCACAAACGTGGCCGCAAACGTGGCAGCGCCTGGCTGCTGGGGCGCCTTCCCGGGCAGCCTGTTCCCTCTTCTCAGCAGTTTCTTTCCGGCATCTTTCTGCCGGGCCTCCTCCTCGGAGCCACAGGAGGAAGGTAGGAGAGCCGCACGCTGGTGCTGGTGTGACTCACGGGCCCACTTGCCCAAGAGCTCGTGGCGTGGCCTCAGGAATCTGATCTGTGCTGTGATGGCTCCTTGTCACTGGGATCCTTCGGGAAGCCGCCCTGCGAGGTGCCAACGTTCTCCTGGGGTCAGGCCTATGCAGAAGGCCAGGGGTCCAGGGGGCAGGGGGACGCCTGGGGGCGGCGGGGAGGAAGACAGAGAAGCCAATGCGGGGCTCCGGGGCGAGATCCCCTCTGGGTGCAGCTAGGTGAGGCTCCTGCACAGGCGCGGGCTGAGAGGGTGCCCGTGCCTTGGCGCCCACAGCCCGCGGCAGAGCTGGCAGCCGCCCCTCCTCCGCGGCTGCGTGCTTTCCTTCTCCGATTAATGAGTACTTGCAGCTCTGGGCCGCCCGCCAGGGCCTGATGGACGCACTTTCCAGACATTTCCTCCGCTGGTTCACTCCCTCTCCCGTCCAACAGAACGGGCATGTCGGGCCCATCTCACAGGGAAGGAAACAGAGCCCAGAGGGGCTATAGAGCTGGTTCGAGACTCCCCAGACAGTCGGTGGGGGAGGTGTTGGCTCCAGGCTGGGCGGAAGCTGGCAGGATCTGCTGGGGTCTGCACCCCCACCGCCACACCTGAAAAGGTCGCGTTCTCTTTCCTTCTTCCTCAACGTAGGACCTCTGAGCCCAGGTGGACTCTAGGAAGGGGCCAACTGGTGCTTGGAGCAGGGTCCCAGACCCTCCTTAAGGGCTGTTCTGTGCCACAGAATGATTACACTATTTGCGGGGTATTAAAAAAAATAGTATAAGACTCGTATCCAATGATGGAAGAAACATGGGCCAGAAGGACTGGTCCACAGTTGGAAGCTTGTCACAGTGTGTGGGGGTGGAGGGCAGTTAGGACAGAGAAGGGACCACTATGGCAATGATAGTTGGAGATGGTCACTCTGGACAAGAGCCAAGTGCAGAAAGGAGGCAGGTGAATATGATAACCTCTCAGTCACTGCATTGCAAACCATCATGTGAAGAAAAAGAAGGAAGAGGAGGAGGAGGAAGAGGAAGAGGAAGGAGAAGGAGGAGGGAGAAGTAGGAAGAGGAGGTGAAGGAGGAAGAGGAGGAGGAGGAGGAGGAGGAGGGGAAGGAGAAGGAGAAGGAGAAGGAGAAGTAGAAGAAGAAGAAGAAATAATAGTGGGGAGTGGTGTGGCAGGAGAGAAAATGGGGACATTGGTGGTGGGAAATATACACTGGTGAAGGGATGGGTGTTGGAATATTGTATGACTGAAACCCAGTCACGAACTGTGTATCTCATAGTGATTCAATAAATAAATAAATAAATAAATAAACAAATAAATGTCTGCTGTGTTCCCTCAAAGCCTCCAGCCTCCAGGCCTTTGCACATGTTGTTCTCTGGCCCTGACACTCTTCCTCTCTGCCCAGCTGACTCCTCATTCCAGCTCACAGCGGCAGCCCTGGACCTAGCCCAGGACACTGAGGTGTGGGGGAAGGGGCATGTCCCCCAGCCTGAGGGCCGGAGTGACTGGACACTCACTTGTGCCAGCAGTTCAGCACACCCCTCACATGGTGAGCTTCACTAGCCGTGAGCTGGGCCCCTGCCTCCCCTCTTTTCCTGACGAGGAAACCGAGGCTCAAGTCGGTGTAGTGACCTGCCCAGGAGACCCCGCAGGGTGGCAGGACTCAGACTAGGCTCTCCAGAGACCAAGCCCGGCTGCTCTGAAACCGCCAAGTCTCTTCTTTGAGAGCCCAAAGGTGCCACTGCAGGGGAGGGGGGCTCCTCCCTGGGGTCTCTGTCTCTCCTCCCTCCCCAGTGCTCAAAAGGGTATGGGGGATCTGCTCCTTCCACTGTCACACCCTGACCTCCTAGACTGTAGTAAGGGCTCAGTGATACAGTGGTAATGAGAATGAATGAATGAATGAATGAATGAATGAATGAATGAATGAACGAGTGAATGAGGATCTGCCTTGTGGTCGCATTCCTCTGCCCTGGGCCTGAGCTTGGATTGGCTTGTGAACCCTCCAGATCTCCCTGTGTTTCGGGGTGGGGAGCAGTGACCCGGCAACCCCCACTGCAGTGTTTCTCATGCCCCCCTGCCCCTGGCCATCTGAGCAGCTCCTGGAACCCTCTAGAAAGGTGGAGCATGTCCACAGACTCCCGCTGGTTCCAGGGACTTGGGTCAGGCCTCTAGGCAGGGTAGAGTAGGGAGAAGCCCCTATGTAAGAGACCCAGGAGGCAGTTCAGAGTTGGGGCCTAAATCACTTCCCATCCAGGATCCACCTCCTCAAGCTGTGTTGCTTTGAGCAAGTTACTTTACCTCTCTGTGCTTCTGTTTTTGTCTTTTGTTTTGGAGCCACACCTGGCAGTGCTCAGGGATTACTCCTGGTTCTGAGCTCAGGGATCATTCCTAACAGGATTCTGGGGACTAACTGGGGTGCCAGGGATCAAGTCTGTGTTGGCCGTGTGCACGACAAACACCCTAACTGCTGTACTTTGCTCTGGCCCCTCTGGGCACTTTTAGGCTCCCAACTGCGGATAAGGGCGGCCCCTGCCACAGGGCCCGGCAGCCTCCTCCCCCCAGCAGAGCCCAGGACCGACCCTGGCACTTGCTCCCTCCCCTCTCCACCCCTCCCCTCTACCCCTCCCCTCCCCTCTCCTCCCCTCCCCTGCCCTCCCTTCCCCTCCCCTCCCCTCCCCTCCCCTTCACCTTCCCTTCCCTTCCCTTCCCTTCCCTTCCCTTCCCTTCCCTTCCCTTCCCTTCCCTTCCCTTCCCTTCCCTTCCCTTCCCTTCCCTTCCCTTCCCTTCCCTACCCTTCCCTTCCCTTCCCTTCCCTTCCCTCCCCTTTCCTCCCCTCCCGTCCCCTCCCCTCTCCTCCCCTGCCCTCCCCTCCCCTCCCCTCCCCTCCCCTCCCCTCCCTTCCCCTCCCCTCCCCTCCCCTTCCCTCCCCTCCCCTCCCCTTCCCTTCCCTCCCCTCCCCTCCCCTCCCCTCCCCTCCCCTCCCCTCCCCTCCCCTCCCTGTTCCCTCCCGATCCCTTCCCTGTGATCCCAGGCCTGGCGTTTCTGTAGAGCGTGGCTCCTGTGGCAGCTGCAAAGTGGATAATAGTTCCCTGCTCCAGCGGGTCCCCCTCTGTGGGGCGGCTAAAGGCACGGACGATGACTCCGATTCTCTGAGCCTTGCTTTTCTCTCCTGTGAGATGGGCATGGAGAAGCCCAGCACTTACTCCAGAGAGCCGAGAGTGGCAGAGACACAGGCAGAGCCGGGTACAGGGGGAGCCCCTGACCCTGGGTGCTTGGAAGCGCTGCCAGCTGCGCTGCCTCCTCCGGGCTCCATGCCGGCCTTCCCCGCTTCCGCTGCAGCCGAGGGTGGCCACGGGGCACACACTCAGCCCCTTGGTGCTGGTTGCACAGCGGCAGCCTGCACACTCAGCGTCCAGAGGGCCGGGTGCTCGGCCCTCTCTAACACCGTCAGTGTCACATGTGAGTTGTCCCCAAGGCCAGGACTGGGGCTTGGAGCTGCTTCTCTGAAGCCTGCAGCCCTGGCATCAGACTCTCCTGGAGATTGCTCAAGTGTGCCAGCGGCCTGGATCCTGATTGGCTGAGCAGGCACCTGTCCTGATGCAGAACTCCGGGTCTCAGGCTCTCACTTTGGCTGGATCCTTCTCGACTCCGTTCTTCTGGCTGCTCAGACTCCTTGGGGGTTTGCAGACGCCCCGGTCTCTCTATCATCCTCCTGCCCAGGGGTGAGAGGGCTCGAGGGCTGTGCACATCTGTGGCTCAAAGTCCTGATGTGTGTCCGCGATAGGGACAGAGGGTCGAGAGAGACGGTTTTCACCCACATACCCAGCCTGCTGGCCTCCCCACTCCCTCACGAGCTTTCTCTTGTTCTTTTGAAAGTAAGAGCCCCGGATGGAGACATTCTCCCAGGAATACAGAAACAGAACTCAGCAGGGAGGGAAAATCCCCTCCCTCACTATGGGCATTAGATCTCTGTTAACACAACCGGCCTATCATGAGGTTTGGTTTTCCTTCTGGGCCCCTTCCTCGTTAGCTACTAACTCTCTTTTTACCACCACCTTTCCCTGAATCTCATTCTCAAAATGCCCCCCGATCTCCACCCCACCTGCCTGGTCCCGAGGTACAGCAAATTGATTGCGATCCAAGAGCCTACTTTGGCTGGTAGCAGTGGCCTGAGCAGAGTGTTGAGATGGATTCTGGAACTGCGCTCGGGCCGGGGGAAAGACAGCTGTGATTGATTCACAGTGTCTGCCAAGACGCAGCCAGAGAAATGCCTGCATGTTCGTGACGCACTTGGCTTTCTCTCCCGCAGGTGCTGCTAACCTGCCGTCACGGGCAGATGCTGGAGATCCAATGTGAACTCCGCTAGGGCAAGAGTTTTGTTTTGGGGGCCACACCCGGCATTGCTCAGGGGTCACTCCTGGCTCTGCACTCAGGGATGACTCCCGGTGGTGCGCAGGGAACCGTATGGGGTGCCTCGTGACGGCCTACCTGCTGTACTATTCCTCCAGCCCCTAAAGTATTTGAGCTTTAACTAATCTCCCCTCTCTCTGAAGCTGTCCTTCCCGTGCCCAGTGCAGGTGACGGAAGCTGAGTGCTGACTCAGGGGCTGAGCTCTGCAAGGAGCAGGCTCAGGGTCGATCCCCAGCCACTGCATAGCTCCCTGGCGCTTCTGGGAGCAACCCTCAGAGCACAGAGCTTGGGGGAACCCCAGCACTGCCAGGTGGGGCCCCAATGTGGCCCCCCTCTCTGATACAGACCCCAGAGGACAGCGGTATCAGCAGGGCTACGGCTTTGTCACTGAAAGCAATCACGGATTTTTTTTTTTTTTTTTTTGCTTTGCTTTTTGGGTCACACCCAGCGATGCTCAGGGGTTACTCCTGGCTTTGCACTCAGGAATTACCCTGGCGGTGCTCAGGGGACCATGTGGGATGCTGGGATTCGAACCTGGGTCGGCCGTGTGCAAGGCAAATGCCCTGCCCGCTGTGCTATCACTCCAGCCCCAATCATGGATATTTTCTTACCACCTTACAGATACTCCCAGTTGTCTTGAAGTTTTATTTATATGGATCTTGATTTGAAAATCACAACAGTCACATGTTGAATCTTGTGTTATATAATACGTGACAAAGAAGCCCGTGTATTGCTGTGGTGCAAGTATGTTCTGAATATTTTGATCGCTGTTTTTAGCATAATTGGTGTCCTTTGTCGTGTGGTTTCCTTTGCCGTATCTATTTTATTTGAGAGTTTTAAAAGCACCACTTGAGCCGGGAGCCCAGGCGTCACCAGACAGCCTCCCTGGGGCTGCAGGAGCGCTGAGGTTACAGGTGCCACCTCGGTGGGCTTCAGGGACTCCTCTGACCTCTTTTCCAGGTCTCCCTGAGTCCCTGATCTGGGCAGAGAGCAAAGGGTGGGAGGGAGTCCAGCTCACTGTTAGAAGCCCACCACATCCCCAGCTGCCCGAGACAGGGCTGGAGCAGAAGGCTTTTAGTGGCTGGAGAAGAAGTTGTGCTGGCAAGTCTGTGGCTGGATTATCTCAGGAGTTGTGAGAAGTCGCTGTTTTTTTTTTTTTTCTTTTCTTTTCTTTTTAGGTTACACCTGGCAATGCACAGAGGTTACTCCTGGCTCTGCACTCAGGAATCACCCCGGCAGTGCTCAGAGGACCCTATGGGATACTGGGAATCGAACCTGGGTCGCCTGCGTGCAAGGCAAACGCCCTACCCACTGTGCTATCGCTCCAGCCCCTGAAGTCGCTGTTTTGTAACACGAGACCAAGGGAAGATGCTTGAGGTTGGAAGGAAGTTATTGTTTTAGTTGGTGTTGGGGGTGGGGGGGTTGCATATCCTGCAGTGCTTAGCATATACTCCAGGCTCTGTGCTCAGGGATCACTCCCGGTGGGGCTCGGGGGACCATTGTGCCGAGAATTGAACCCGAGTTGGCACATGTAAGGCCAGAGCCCTGCCGGCTGTGTCGTTGCTCTGGCCTCTCGGACGGAAGTTTGAGTCACTGAGGGTCCCAGATCATACCCCTCTTCATGAACTCACAGCCTTGGCCTCTGGGAGTCTGGCACATAGAAGGGAAAATAAGGGAAACTGAGGCTTCAATCCCTTTGTCCTGCTCTTTCAACATGCCAGACCTGCCTCCTTCCTTTATTTGTCATTCATTCATTCCTTCATTCACTCATGCACTCACTCACATTCACTTAGGGCCTCTTCACTGGGATGATGTGCCGGGCCGGCTTAGGCTGGGCACTGGCAGAGGGGGAGAGATCAGACCCAGCCCCGCCTTCAAATGGCACAGGCCCACGGAGGCAGATCCCTTGGCAGAGAGGAATCCTGGAAGCCCCTCAGAGGAGGTGACGTCTCAAATAAGCTAGGACTTAGTAGGTCCCTGGGTGGTAAGGAAGAAAGCCTTGGAAGCAGAAACAGTAGGTACATCAGCAGGTAGGGTGTTTGCCTTGCACGCGGCCGACCCGGGTTCGAATCCCAGCATCCCATATGGTCCCCTGAGCACTGCCAGGAGTGATTCCTGAGTGTAGAGCCAGGTGTCAGCCCTGAGCATCGTCAGGTGTGACCCAAACTCCCCCCCGCAAAAAAAAAAAAGAAACAGTAGGTACAGAACTGGGGGCCCAGGGGAGCAGAGCACTGAGATGGGAGATGACCAGAGGGGTCACACAGGAAGCTCAGAAGGCCGACTGGACAGTGCCCTGGCTGTGGGGAGGGTGGACCATGGGGCCTCTACTGCCCCATCTGTCGGTGGCACTCAACTGTGACTGCCACGGCCTGGGGAAGTTTAAGGTCACTGCATGGGGTGGGGAGGTGAAGACCGGCTCTCCAGGCTGGGCACAGGCCGGCGGGGGAGCTGGCCGCGCGCGGAGCACGGGCGGCCGCTGCACGCGGGCCCCTGGGCCGAGCAGGTCGGAGCCGGGCCTGTGCCTTTATTTATGGGCTGTGTGAGCAATTTGCTGCTTCTGCCCGGCCCGCGGGCGGGGTGTGTGGTGCGGGGATTACTCACGCCCCAGTTGTGGTGCAGCCTCCGCAGGCTGCGGGGTAATGAGTGAGGTAATTAAGTGTAAAAGACAGGAGCGGGCAGGGGAGGGCCGAGGGGCCCCGAGCAGTCACTGGTTCTTTTCAGGAGCAGGGGAGTGAGATAATGTAGGATAATAGCATGGCCCGGCCCTGCTCAGGCGGCCGGCCTGGGTGCAGAGTTGCCCCCCAAATGGCCAATACAATTCAGCCTTTTTAGGAAAAATGGGGGGGCTCGCGCAGCGCCTGGCTCCCGGGGACAGCTGTATGGAAATGACAGCTCCTCTCCTGGGTCCGGTCCCGCCGCGCGGGCTGAAGGTGGGGAGTGGGCGCCTCTGGCTGGGGAGAAGCAGACAGGACCAGGGAAGCACCAGGAGCCAGGTGAGGGGTCCCCCCGGGCTGGAGGAGGGGGTCCCAGTGGGGAAAAGAGACCCAGCGGGCGGAGGGGAGGGAGTCAGTGGGAAGAGGGGCTGGGCCGCAGGTGGGCTTTGTTCCCTCTCTGGGCCTCCTCCTCCTCCTCCAAGAGTCTGGAGGACCGGCAGGAGGGGGCGGAGTCCCCGGGAAGAGAGGGTGCTCCCTAAAGCTTGAGGCTGTCTCCCGCCCATCAGAGAGCACCAGTCAGCACGGATTGTGCAAAATAGCCAGTGACAGCCTATCATGTCCAGGCCCCTCCGTCCTCACCCCCCCGCCCCCCCACACGGGCAGACCACAACAAAGAAAACGGGAAAGCTCCTTTTCCTCCTGGCGTTGCCATTCCCAGCGGTGAGACTTACACTCACTCATTAGACACATACACAGACGTTCACACCCATGCCAGCATGTGTGAGGGGTGTGCCTGAACACCTGGGAAATGAAAGAAGTCGGGGTTATTTATTGCAGTCTTGTTCGGCCTCACAGAACTGTCGGCACAATCTGTCTGCTCTCCACGCACCGATGGAGAAGAAAGTATGTCCAGGAGTAGTATGCAGCCAGGAAAAGGACAAGCCACTTTTACTTGTATATAGTGTCGGAAGATCTGCTAGACCTAGTGTCAGGTAAGGAAGCAATGTGAGAAATGCTTTGTGGGGCTGAAAGTGGAAGGAATCACATTGGCTTGGTTCCCTCTCCCCATGCTTGGGTGCTGTTGTAATGGTCTGCGTTAGCACACACACAGGATGTGATCACTTTAGTGTGGTAGCATTACTGAACACTGAGTCAGGGCTGCACTAGATAGCCCACCTGATCTGGGGACCCCACACTGAGCAGGCTACACCAGATAGCCCACCTGATCTGGGGGTCCCGGACCTCAGAGCCCCTGGGCTGTAGTTGGTGCCCGCACCTTTGTCCTCAGGATTGTATGCATAGCCTCATGTGTGTCAGGCAGGGGCTGTGGCCCCCAGGCCACCCCCTGCATCCCCAAAGTATCGCCACATCAGCTTGTTCCTGTGAAAAACGATGAGTACTTGCTAGAAGAGAGGACAGGGGTTGGCGCGAGAGGCACTGCATGAATGTATCGGTGGCTCAAAACCCAACATAAGCACAATTCCCCTCCCCACCCTCCCCTGCCCCAGTTTGTCGGAGGTGGTGGGTGGGGCCTGGGAGGGCGGCTGAGCGGGGGACGAGGCACAGTGTCACAGAGGACTGAGCTGACCGCGCTCTGGCTAAGGAGCTCTGGGCCCTGCCCAAGCACAGGGGAGAATGAGGCGTCTGGGAGAGGGGGAGCTGGGACAGGCCCCGGGGTGGGGCGGGGGTTTGCAGAGCTAAGTGTCAACTCGGGGCTTTGGACACACCCAGATCAGCATCCATGCGAATCTCAGTGGGCCATACGTACAGGTGATAGGTCTTACCAGCTCTGTCCACAGAAAGAGCCCAGGTAGCACTGAGTACACCAGCACCCAGACCTCAGTTTTTTCTAGACTGTCCTGTCCTCTGGAGCGATAGCACAGTGGGTAGGGCATTCGCCTTTCACGCGGCTGACCCGTGTTTGATTCCTCCGTCTTTCCTTCTTTCTTTCTTTCCTTCTTTCTTTCTTTCTTGTCTTTCTTTCTTTCTTTTCTTTCTTGTCTTTCTTTCTTTCTTTCTTTCTTTCTTTCTTTCTTTCTTTCTTTCTTTCTTTCTTTCTTTCTTTCTTTCTTTCTTTCTCTCTCTCTCTCTCGTCTCTCTCTTTCTTTCTTTCTCTCTCTCTCTTTCTTTCTTTCTTCTTCTTCTTTCTTTCTTTCTTTCTTTCTTTCTTTCTTTCTTTCT